>NC_092429.1:6829288-7051596 GCF_036169615.1 Heliangelus exortis
CTGCCACTGTACCAACAGTGACAAGAAAAAAAAAAAAAAAAGAAAAAAAAGAAAAAAAAAGCAAAACCTGCTATTTTTATTCTAAGTTTTGCAGAAGAGAAAGATCAAACCAGAGAAGAGTATTCTAAGCCAAACTGCTGAAGTAATACAGTAAGCTGTGACAGCTTCATAACAACACCATATCCTCAAACCTGGCCCAGTGATAAGGTCACTACTCCTAACAACTTTGTCAAAAAGCAAAGCAGCATTATGATGCACCAAACTGCTTTTCTTTTGACAGCTTCAGATAAATAGGTCTTCTGTTCCCATGCAGTACAGACTCTACAATTTTGCATTTGATTTCAAGGAAAAAATGGAGGGGGGAAAAGTACACAACATAATAAGCCACATCCATTTCAAAGCCAGTAAGTACTAAGATACTAAGAACCACTCTCAGAACCACATGTCCAATAACCATGCAGAAGAACAAAGCCATTGTACCACACACTTTAAGGTCTCTCTCTCTTCCTGCAGGTACTCAGGGGATGAGAAACTGGAGGAGAAGATCAATTAGTGCACACAGAGCCCAGAGGATTGTGGAGAGATACATGGTCAAGCACTTCCATGCACAACCATTTCTGGGAAGCTGCTGTGCATACAAACATTCTTCCAGAAGCAGAATATAGTTATAGCTCTAGCACCTATATTACCTCAACTCACAGTATCTAAGGTTCTTTGACCTTCTACTGGGGCTTCATTTTCCATCTCTGGTCCAGCCTATGCACCTCAGAGGTCTTTGGCTCTATTCTTCTGTGTTCCAAACAAAGTCTACAGTAAATGTGCTCAACAGAATCAAGGAAGCAGTATGTGGGAAAAAACAGTATAATATAGGTGATGGTGACACAAGTCTGCTGCTATCAGGGTCACCTTTTTCATAAAAATGAACTGACTTCTAAAAAGCCAGCCATCTATCCCCTTCTGTAGACTAGTTTCACAAGAATTTGCTTTTAATAATTTCTGCCATTAAATAAAATTCACATACGAAGACACATGAGAACACAGCCTTGATTTCACAGCATCCAAACACTGCTCTGGAAAAAACCATCATCCAAAACACCCAGAGAGGAAAATGGATGCTTCCCCATTCTGAGATGGTTTACACAATTAGCTCGGGTTAAAAACATTTTGCTACCCCTTGAGTCTCACACACCAAAGATCTTAAACAAGACAGGTGGCAGGGAGGTGCCCTGATCCTGTGCTGGGACATGGCCATCAATGGCTCCACATCCCCAGAGGTCACCTGCTGCCTCCACTAAAAGGTTTGTATGGTTTCTAAGCCTGAACAAAAGCAACACATGTGGGCTCTGCCTTCTGAAGGAACACATATTTCTTCAATCATCCTTCTACTTCTGTCAAATCTGTACCAGGCAACTTGTACTTAAAATTTTACAAGAACTTTATTTCATCATGCTGGATGGCTCCATATTCCCTCCTGGCTTTTCAGCTGGATCTATTACTTATTCTTTCAAGGCACATATGAAGGCTAAAGGATTCTGGAAAAACAAACCAGAGATGAGATGAGATCTTTGATTGATGCTCCAAGCCAAAATCTGATGAAAAAACATCCCCTTTCTCTACAGATTGCATTTTATTAGGCAGATACCAGGAAGGCAGGAGAACTCCAAGTGACTGCCTTGTCCTTCTTTTAAAAGAGACAGTAACTAACAAAGACCATATTTAAAATTTTGCTAGCAGGGTGATAAAAGAAATACCACCTAAATCATTAAGTTTACGAGGCCAGCCCTGAAGAATTGAAGTGGGTTTCTCAAAAGCCTGAACACTAGATAATAATAGCAATACAAGAGCACAGTAGAGATGAACACTGAAGACAGATCCTCAGTCTAAAGGACGTACAACCCCAAATTACACTGAAATGAAAGCAAAGGAAATTGACAAAGTCTTTTAATATTTTTTTTAACTACTTTCCGAATTTTATTTTTTGCTCGGTTTTGTTTCCTGATCACTACCTTCTTGCTTAGTTTTCTGACTGTATTACTGAGTTACATATTACTAATGTATAACTGAATTATATTACTGACTGCACTGTGTACTGACACACAGATTCCCACGGGTACCTACATGTTCATATAAGAAGCAGACAGCTGCAAGTCTTCAGCTGCTGTAGACCTGTCACAATTCCACTTTATTATTTTCTTAAAATGAAAAACATCTAGAATAATTTGCAACCTGAGAGTTTAGACAGGGAAAGCTGTACTGCAAGCCATACTGAATCCTAAGAACATCTACTTACCAGAAGGCAAAGCAAAGCAAGGAGAGAGCAGGCACTCTGAAGCCTCAGAACATCCAAACTCCCCTCTGCTTTTTTTTTTTTTTTTTCCTACTGAAGTTCTAGAAACAAAAGCTAGCATTTTCAGAAGCCCTTAACCAAATCATGATTCATTCATGTTCAATGCAATAGGATTTTCAGCTCCTAAGCCACAAGTTCCTCTTCTGAAAATGTTGCCCATGCATTTTTCATGCCAAGACAGGCTTGCATCAGGCAGGAATGGATGGCTTAGCAAAAGCATGGCACAACCAAGGTACTTTAAGGCTTTGTCCTCAACAGGACCTTAGTGAGGACACACTGGCAAATGTAGTTAGGAAATGCTAATCAACATGTGTACTTCTCAACCACTGGCAACATCACTATGGATACTGCTGCTTGCAGGTCTAAAGAGACAGACCCCAAAATAGGACTGAGCTGAGCATCATTTATCTCCATCATTAGAAATGTTAGCTTACTGCAAATTAAGTTATTTCTCTTAAAGTGGAACTGGATTAGGAGTAAGAAAGAAATTTACAGCTTTTCTAAAATGCATCTGTAAGCCTCCAGCCCCGTATCACACCAATATTGCTTATAGCACTAATTTCATGAAATATAGACCTTCTTCCTTCTGTAATATGCCTATGGTAGAAAAGTTACAATTAATTTCTCCAAAGTAATACGGCCATCACCATCTTAAAGGTCATGGACAAATCATACAAGTTGGAAGCTTGAGAAATTTCTAGTGAAAAAGTGATTAAAAGTGACTTTCTAGTCCGCACAGACAGCTGCTTACTCTGATAGTCTCATAGAAGACCTACACAATAGCTCAAATCAGAGTAAGTTTAGGCATGGTATAAGGAATAAATACTTCAATCATTCAAAAATACAAGCAATCTCACAAAATCACCTATGCTTAGCTCAAAGAACCATTACTATAGATAATTATTCATTAATAAAGAACAAAATATGAAGTACATATGCATGCACCTATCACAAGTCCACCTAATAGATCCTAATATTTTATCCAGTATATAAGAACTATTAATCTCTGTACTAAGAAAGGAAAACATTCCACAGGCTAAAACACCCTCGTTATTACAATTAGGAAAATTTCTAAAATTTCTAAATGAAACCATATTCAAATTCACCAGGTGCTTATACAATGACGAGTCCCATAAAACAAAAGAAAAATTAGAAATCCTTCAAAATTCCTCCAAAAGAAGGAGTGAACCGTATTGATAACAACAACCTCGTGGTTAACACAATTCTGCAAATGCATTAAGTAGAGGTCACACTGACCTTGGCCACCACTTAAGGACAGGGTGGCACCTCGGCCACCCCAGCTGTCCTGTCCCAAAACCTATACATCAGATTACTGATTAGATTCCAATAGGCAAACCAGAAAAATTAAAGATTATTAGGCAAAAATGTCCTAGAACAGCTTACCTGAGTATTTAAAAAGTCAAAACAACCAAGCTACTGTCCTTTCTCTGTGGGCTGGCTTTTCCCCCAAATCCTCAGCAGTCAGGCTGACTTAAAACTTAGAGGTGGGTCCATTCCACATTTATGTTTCACCTCAGAGAATTCTGTGACAGAAGTGACGCTGCGTCACTATTAAAGCTAAAATATCACCTAAGCACCCCTGATCCCTGGGTAATTCAGCCTAGGTGTTCTGGTCCAGTCTGGTGTCCAAATGCTGGATGAGAACGTGGCTCCTGCAGTGGCTGCAACGGCTACATATGGCTGCAAAGCTCCTCGATAACCACCAAGAACATCACCCAAGTAACATTCATTTTTGCACAGAGCAAAGACTTAACGATGGAGACTAAACTCAATTTCAACCCCAGCGAGCATCTACATTTGTGAACATTTCTTTCAGTAGTTGGGTAATGACAAGAACAGACAATAAAAAAGGATTCTAAAAATATACTACTCTTTTTCCGCACATTAGCGTGTCTACAGTTAAATATAAACTGTGCTCTATAAATTATCAAACACCATGTCAAATTCTGACGTGCACTCCCGGAATCTCTCACAGAGCACACGAAATACAGAAAATGGTAATTTTTGTCCTGGCCCACTTAGTCTAAAGAACAATATGTTGCTGCACTAGATCACGGAGTTGGTTCCCATCAGTGGCCACACAAAAAATGGCCACGGCCACCACTGCACTCAGGCACTCAATTTTTCAGGACCCTCTGCATCAAGCAAAGAGATTAATTCCCTGAACAGCTGCTCTCACAGGAAGGGAACTGACAGCAACATTACCACAGTATAGCTGGCACATGCACATTAGGAAGAATTTCCAGCATTCACGCTTTCTGCTAAAAATCAGCTTCCCCCTACTCATCTACTGCCAGCAACTTCATTTGGAACAAAGATATACAGGGAACGGTACTAGAACTATTTTTATTTAGGGAGCATTTGTTTCCATGCATTATTATTTCTACAGTGTCGTGACTGTGCCTTCTGCTCTACAGAAATAACAGGACGAGTCTTCGCCCGTAATTTCTTCTATGTACAACAAAGTCACTGACCACCATTCGAAGACCAAGGATGACCAGCAGAAAATTAAAACAAGTACAGTAATTAACAGACACATTTATAAACCCTTCAATCAAGTACAAAACCAAGTAACTCCCAAGTATCTCTGATCCCACATGCAGAATGTGTTAACACTTCGACACAGTGTAGAGACTTAAATCATGGGTTGTTTCACGCTGTTGAGTCGTGAATTTTCTATTACCTAACATAAAACTGCTGATGACTATAGGAGTCTCCATGTCAGCTGGGAAGGACTGAGAAAAGGCAAGGCATGGTCTCCTTCCCAGATCAGCATTCAACCCATTAGAAAGGTTCATAAACCCATGAGGTTTACTACAGCGCTCTCAAACCATAACTACCACAGGCAGGTTAGGTTGACTTCCCACACCTTAAGCACGCAACTATAGACAGAGTTTAAATTAATCCACAAATTAAACAAAAAAAATGTCCCATGTAAAAAATCTGGTGAGGACATTTAGGGTAGAAATTGTAATTCTCAAAGTCACAATTATCAGTTTTGCTTTTAATAGCAGTAGAGAAACATGGACTTCTGGCAGTTGTCCTGATCTGTACCGGGAAAGAAAAGAGGACAGAGTCAGTTCCTGGAATTCCACATCCTTGCTGGGCAATTAGCCATAATATTACAAGAAGAGTCAGATCTACCCTCAAGTATCAATTGGGAATATTGCTGTCTTCACTCCTTTTCCAGCATGCAATAACAACAAATTGGTAAGGGGAAGAAAATTAAGGATGACGAGCTTTCTCCATCCCTCATGTCCCTACAAAATCTTTTCAACGGCTCTTAACTTAGGAGTAAATACTCCCCAGTGCTCTGGAAAAAGCAATCAGCCACTCCAACCAGCACACAGACAACTGCAGGACAACACAGAGGGCCCAAGCACAGCACAGTTACCTGCTCTAGCAGCAATCTTCTGGTCTCTACATGAAGGGTCAGATGGGACCTTCTTACCAAACGTCCCTCAGGAAACTCAAACCAGTGGGAGCCGTTTCGCTTTCCTTCCCCACCTCAACCAATGTATTCAGGTACACAGTGGAGTGGCTGGATCTGAAGGATTTTGTGCTACTGGAAAGGCTCAAGTGGCATCGCTGCCCTCCGCCAACACCGAAACCCACTTACGTGGACAGAGACACGTTAAAGATGGAACCTTCTTGAAGCACTGCAAATGACAGAACTACCTCCCACAGTCATTTGCATCTGTTTTGGAAAAACCCCACACATCATCATATCACCTTTACCTCCCCAAGGCTACAGGATGATCAAAAGCCAAATATACTGGATGCCCCAAGATTGAAGAATACCGGCGCATGGCTCCAGACTGGGAGAAATATCAACCATAATAGAAAAGCTTTTATAGCAATAAAAAATTTAGTTAATATTAAAAGAATAAATGAAGTTTGGCTTTTTTTTTTTTTTAGAATTCAAGGACATACAATTTCCCACCACAACAGCATCACTGACGCAACTGAATGTGCCTTAGCAACAAAGGCGTACTACAGAATTTTATATACATCTTGACTCTAAATACAGTCAAAGCCAGGCTTTTATTTTACTGTTCAACTAAACCATTTTCAGCAAGGATGCATAGAGGTCTACCTGTCTTTTTTTCCTGGTTTGGTTTTTTGTTTTTTTCTTAGGCTATCTTTTAGTCCTGTTCTTTAAGGATTCCTAACTGGTTTGGAGCATTTCTTTTTGCAGATTTTTCTTCCTCACTGAGGTGCAAGTCCTCACATAAAACACAATCAAGGGCAGAACAATAGGCAAGACAGACTCTCTGCTTCCTCCCTACTTTTTGGGGCCCTGGAAAAGCAACAGCACACTAGGAACTTGGGTATAGTGAGAAAAAATGGATTATCATTACAGAAAATGAAAAACCTAAAGCTGTTTTTATCAAGCTAAATCTTAATAAATTTATGCAAGCAATGTAAATGCTATAAATAAGACAATGTTAGGTTGTAGCAAGAATTAAATTCTTATAATCTCATCTGAGAGGACTTCATTTCTAACACTGATGTTCCAATGCTATTTTGCAAACTGCCTGAATACTTTAAAGTAAACAACAAACAAAAGGTCTCATCTTCAGTGCTGCAAGCTATCATCCAAAACTGGTTATAATTAAAGGTGTGAACAACAAAGTAACAAACCTGCAAAGTCGAGGTTCTGAGAAATTAATGGGCATCACACCACTGCACCAGGTCAAATTTATCACTCATTATCTCCCTGACTAGAACGGTGCTGTTTCACATATTTGTGCCTCCTTCTTTCCTCCAAGCCTTTCCTGCCTTTTCTAGATGGCTAATTTTAGACAATTACTGCCTCTGACACATTGAGACCTCCTCTCCCTCCTCTTTTTCTTGCTGTAAAGCTAGTGACCTACAAAAGCCCCCTGCATCTAAAATATTCCAGTATTTTAGAAAGTAAAGATTTATCATTTGGGAAAACAAAAGCAAGAGGTCTTCAAGTATCCATTTCTCAAATATATTCACTTTACATTATCTCAAATGGTTAAATGTACTCAAATGCAAAAGCTAAAGGGTGGAGGTTCCCATTAAACACTTCTTTCTCATGGTTAAATCTGTTGTACTTGTAGAACTGCAGTGCTACCCTGCTGTCCACAAGATTTTTTAGAAAATGGTAAAATGTGCTATCCTTTTAAAGTTACTTGAAGGCAACTGGACATGGACACGAACAATAGGGAAGTATTACATTACACAAATGCCCTTTTTTCCCTTCTCACAGAAATCACAGCATTTGTCTTAACATCTATTCAGATGAGAAGGGGAAGATACCCAATGCATGAACACACATGAAAATACATGTATGCCCATCTCTTCCTCCATCCTACTCAGAAAAAAAAAAAAAGAGGGAGAGAAGAGCAGTGGGGGAGGGGTGACTTTCCATCAGATTAGCAAATTTTGCAAAAACTGGCCTATCCTTTAGAGAGGTACACTTTTTAACACTACCTCACTTGCAGGAGGGCTGTTTGTGCCCACTTCTCCCCAAAAACCCCAATGACATTGAAAAAAATACTGCATTGCAGTATTTGCCAGTGCATCGGACTGTATCCACTCTGCTGTCCCAGACAAATGTACATTTTACTATGTCCAGGCATGTAAATGAGTTGTCTAGTGGACACAGATTGCCAGAACAGATGAGTGGATTTGTTATCTGCATCTTTCTCCCTCTCACTATAATATTCTCTGCCACTGCCCATTTCTTGCCTGGGGTGTTTGCTGAGATTATTTTGGAAGTAGAAGTTCCCAAAGAAAACAGCAAATTCCCCAGCCAGAATACAGGACAGAATCATGCTTTATTTCTTCTGAAAAACCTCAGGGTGCAGAGTGGCTCTAGGTTATGGACCAACACTATGACAATCACACACAGAAAATAACCTGCATTTAATTAGTACACTCCCAGCATACCAACTAGGAAGGTTGAAGAAAAAAAATCCCACTGTAATCTAGAAAATATTTTTTTTTTTAAAAGACATTAAGTATATGTAAGATTAACACAACTCTTCTTTCAATAGAGTCACAATATTTAACAGGGCCAAATAAAGATGATGAAGACTATTCCAAACCCATTCAAACGGGATTTTTAAGTATACCTCTTCTAGCTCATTGTAACCATCCTTTGTCACAACAGCTCAGGTTCACTTTGAGAGAGCTCAAAAAGGTAAAATTAATAAAGAAGGCGGCAAAGGAGGCACCCAAGCCAGACAACAGTGGAGAGGCAGCCCTGTATCTAACATGGGAACCTGATCAGCAGAGTACACGGGGATCTGATTTTAAACTGATGGCTGATATTCACCTTGCATCAATCCCCAGTACTAAAATTTCATCCTCTCTCCCAAGTAATTCACCAAAATGACATTTAAGAAAATCATCGTATATAAAGACAACTGCGCTTTCTCTGCCTTTTTGTCTGAATAGAAAGGTTTTAACATTTTAATCTTTTTTTTTTATCTGTAGCAGTCTGACTTAAATTTCAACAACTTAATAGCTATTTTTCTATAAGAGGATGTACAATGACATCTTTTATATGCAAAAAGAAAATGTCACTATGTACATGCAGGCTGTATTCATTAATATAATCTTAAAACAAAAGAGGAAGATCAGGGTAGGAACACGTGCGCCATAAAACAAGGATGACATTATTTTTAAATCTTTGTAGAAAGACCAAACTGAACAGAAAATGAAAATGTAACCAGTAGCTGATGACTCTTAAAGCAAACAATGCAGCTGTGTATAATAAAAGGCACCCTTATTTATTGTCATGACTAAGTTAACAAATTTAGAACACTGTATCTCTGTTTTGGACAGAAGAAAAATTATTTTACTTTCACATACAACTACAATGCATGCCAGAATACATCTCCCTGAACATACACAGACTGTAAAATACAGATTTTTACACATGCACACACACACCCTCAAGATTTTTCCCCCCTCTACATTGTAAAGCAGTGCAGTTTTCAGAGGGCCATTCAATTTCTTCTTCACAGAAAGGACTGCAGCAGAAGCAACACTTAAAACAAAGCAAATTATAAGGGGCACTTAATTTCTATTTTTCTTTAAGCTAAGCACCATCATGCCTGCTTGAATCTGCATGCAAAGTAACCCTGCACGGGAGAAAGGAAGAAAGTAAAAATATCTGATAATCTGAAGATAGAAAGAAAGGCGTGTTCTATATTCTTGCTCTGCTTCTCTTGTGCCTCCTGATCTGTGATAGACAAGCATTTTCTGGGCAACCACATTTTTGTATCTTTTACGCTACTGTCTATCACTTACTACCCTACTACGCTTTTTTAACACTCCTAGCACCAATGCACTTCTGCTATTTCTCATTATTGTTTGCCACTACAATAAGCCAGCCAGAATTAGCAAAATATTCAGCCACAGTTTAAAAAGTAAAGTTGCCACAAGGAACCTGACACTGCCAGTGGATATTCCTTCAGCAGATGTATAATAGACCGTGGCTAAAGGTGGGGCTGCAGACTAAAAGGAGAATAATCTCATTATTTTCATAAATTCCACTTAGCACATAAACCCTAGGATATGGTGAACTCTCCTGAACTGATTATTCTGCCATATAACCATCCGATTTTGTAAAAATACCAATATCACTTAACACAAAATCACTGCTTAGGGTAAATTCATTCTACCTACTGTTCTCATAGGGACATTTGCTGGAAAATTCTAAGAAATGATTTGCAGAAGCTATCAGCTGTGGGAGTTCACTATTATACCTCTGTCAACTTCATTCAATATAATTTACATTTTTTTTTTTTCATACTGCCTCACAGGATTCCTTGCAATTTTTTGCACGTACAATTTCACAGCAGGGAGGGGGAAGAAAAAAAAAAAAAAAAAAAAAAAAAAAGAAAGATAACCCTCTTTTGCAGAGGAGAAAGAACAGATGCTTAAAACCAGATTTCTAGAAATCACTGTAAGCCTGAGCCAGAAATGTAATTAACACCTATTTATAAAGAATAATTAAAGTTGTGACTGCCACAAAGAACAGCAGAGATAATCGAGGTAGCCCCTGTTTTTTCTTTTTTAGATTTTTTTTTTTTTTTTTTTTTTTTTACACTGTTTGCAGTATTCCCACATGATTGCCACCTGCTCCCCCACTCAGCTTCCCCTATGCTCGTTTCCCCGGCAACCTTTCATTGGCTTTTCCTCCCAGCTATCGCTTTCAGTTCGGCTGCTCAGTCTAATCTTATTTGTTTTACACCCATCAAAACAAGCAGCTAGACAAAGACAATCCTGTAAGAATGGGAAAAGACCGTCGCTTTGTTTCCCCGGTTATAATAAATATCCGCAGCAAAAGTCTGCAAAACGTTAAATTAAGGGGAAAAGGATTGGGAAGGGGGGGGGAACACACACACACACACACACACACACACACACACACACACACACACACACAGACGACATGGGACACCCACACCCCCCAACATCCCGCGGGGCTGGCAGAGGGATGGGTATTGTGCGGGTTGGGTCCCAGCCCCCACCCGGGTCGCCCCTCTCGTCCCCAGCAGTTGTATCTGATCATGCCATTTTGCACAATCTGTAAGGAAAGCACAAAAGAAGGGACAAGACGACCAAGCACGCCCGGGCTCCTCCGCCAAGGAGAATATAGTCTAAAAATAGAAATACTATTTTTCACATAAATGGCTTTGACTTTCTCCCGGCATTTCAAAAAGCACAAAACAACACAGCTTCCCCACCACCACCCTTCTCCCCAGCCCCCACCCCGACACAAAAAACACACCCTTCCTTCCATCCTTCCATCCATCCATCCCTCCATCCAACCATCCATCCATCCTCTACAGCACCGGCTCGGTAGGAAACGCAATACCTGTATTTTAGAGGCGATTATTAGGTTTGTATTTAAGGCTGGTGTAATACAAACGGAGATTAAAAGGCATCATCGGCTGCCTGATCCACCAGGCACATGCAGTACAATGACACCGTGACTGTCAGCAGAGACCATCCTCGCTCGACTGAAACGCAACGTTCAATGGAAACGCCGTGAAGTGCCATCACAGCTAGATACATTAAATAGATATATAGATATATATACACACACATAGGCAGACATATCCCACAAAAAAATATATATAAAGGCTCTCTAATTTTATTTTATGACTCACAATCCGCCACCCCGAACAAAAGAAATTCGCGAGGCACGCGAGAAGCGAGACAAAACCCCACGAGCAGGCTCTCCCCGTTCACTTACCATTTTCAAGCCATTCCACTCCATCTGTGATCACAAAGATGGACCCTTACAGCCCCTCACAGAGTCAAAAGCAAAAAGAGCGTTATGTAAAAGCTGACATTCCTTCTTACAGCACTGCTGCCCAACGATGCAACAAAATCGACATATACTAAGGCGCTGCAACACATACAAGCCTCCTCCTCTTTTTATGAGGTCATGACAGGAAACTCTTTGAAATACAATATGCAGCATTTACTGAAGCTCATATAAATCACCCTCTTTTAAAATTACCATACCTATTGCGCAGTCCACCAAAAGAAAATTACCAATCTCGAGGCTTTTTTTTTTTTTTTTTTAAACCACCAGCTCCCCCCCCCCTCTTCCCCGCACCCCCCCCAAGGATTTTTGCTCTGCATTTGTATCTCCAAAATGTCAATGTGGAAATTAACTCCCCCCCCCACACACACACCTCCAACCACTTAAAAAAAGCCTCTTCTTCCTTTTGCATTTCAGTTAGCCACATACCAGCCTTGCATTAGAAATGAGCTTTTTCTTTTATTCTGAGAGAAATAGCAATTACCTTAAAATGACAAAGTACATCCTTTATTAAAGGATACGCACACATTAAATATGAAAGAGAGAGAGCGAGAAAGGGGGAGAGAGAGAGAGAGGAGGGGGGGGGGAAGGGAGAGATCATGGACAAACAAATCAGTAGCAGAAAACTAAAATTCATGTGAAAACACACACTGAGAATGATGCAGATTCGGGGAAAATCTGTATTATGTTAGTTTCTACATCTACCTCTACATAAAACCCGCTACAATCAGATTTTAAATCTACTAATACCTACCATAACCATTCTTAATGGCAAATATTGGGTCTTGAAAGGCTTCAACTCTTCTACAAGATTTGCTAAGGTTTCAGGGATTTATTTTTTTTTTATTATTATTATTATTATATAGATTTTTTTTTTTCTCTCTCTCTCAAAGATCCACAAAAGCACAGTGCTAGACGTTTGTGCAGAATAATAATTACGATTAAGAATAATAATAATATAATAAATACGGTGGTGGTGATGGTGATGGTTGGTGGTGGTGGTGTGTTTTTCTCAGTTTTCCCGTCGGCAGGGTCCGGCGGTCCCGGCGCGGCGGCCCGGCGGCGGGCGGAGCGGCGCGCAGCCCTGCTGGCACTGGCGGGCGGCCTCTCCCCGCGACCGCCATTTATGGCGCCATCTGTCAGCGGCGCCCGGGCGCTGATTGGCCGCCGCTGCCACCGCGATGGGTGGGGGGGGGTGGAGGGATGGGGGGGGGGGGAGGCGTTGCGACATCAGGTGCTATTGAAATTAGCCGCTGCCAGATTGACAATGTTAATGATTCCGTGACCTCTACAACAACAGAGACCAGATTTCTGAACTGCTGCTTGTGTCTAGTAATTAAGGCCCGGTTGAAGAAACAACACGCATCCCTCTATTTTTTTTTTTTTCCTTTTTTTTTAAATATATATATTATTTTTTTTCACCTCTTCCCACACCCCACCGGCACAGGAGCCCTCGGCCGCAGCGATGCCGTACCTCGGCCATGCTTCAGTGCCTACATCTTCTTACCTCCTGCACGCCCAAGCTCCCAGGTCCGGCGTATTTTAACTACCTTATCTTTTTCGACAGTTGCTTTCCGGAGAAATGCATATTTAATGATCTGCCTCTAGGCTTAAAGGCACAACAAAAGCACTTCGACGCGCATTTAAAGCTGCATTTATTTTCAGGTACTATTGATTCTAATCATCAGCCCATCTCTCCTTCCTCCCCGTCCCTATGAGGTTTTTTCCTTTTTTTCAAAACCACATTTTTAGAAGTGGATTTGATATCGCTGCCACTAAGGCACAGCAGACACCTAATTACCAACCAACACCCCCAAACAACAGTAGTATTTCAGAATTATTTCACTACCTTCCTTCGTAATTCTCCAGCTCTACAGGAAATAAAATGACTGCAAACTTTGGGTATTTAAAAGGATTTTTTTTTTTCTTCCCCAGCCTTAGCAAGGAACGTGCTTAACTTAACAATGCACACTCATTAATCCTCCCCTCACTGCCACTGACAAACTAACAAAACTTCACTTCCAAACAGCAATATTTCACCCTCTCCCGACCACGGCAACTTTATTAAAAATTCTGACAAGTTAGGAAGCATTCATTTCTTCCTTTTACTTGGAATTATTTTCACAAAGCATGTTTTGGCCAAAGTAACAAGCAATGGCATCCTACAATTGCCACTAACCTTAAATTTACATGCATTTCAACTAAAGCAACCAAGTATTACATATGTAGGAATAATTTCATTTTAACATTCACACATTCATTTCAACAGCCAAATACGCTTTGTAAAAAAAACAAACAAAAAAAATTCACACACCAAACCCCCAGTATAGTTGCAAGCTAAAAAATGAATAAAGCTAGAATGGGCCATGTTACAAGCTCACTTAGCTCTTTCCTAGAGAAAGCAAGCCTGGCTACAAACCACCAAAACGGTTTTTAAAAATATGGAATCAGATAAATGCTCTACAAGTTGTTTTGTTGGGTTTTTTGCAAGTATAAATACACCCTTCAAACTGCTAAGCTCTGAAATGACATTCTATACATTTTAAATTTCTTTAAATCACAGACACACTAAAACACACACGGGCTAAGCACACAAATAAAACATAAGAAATATAGTAAGCTTCTAAAATCTGGCTACAAACAGACCAAGCAAGGAGAAAAATCACATTTAAAGGACACCATAGAACCTATCTGTGGAATGAGCACTGAATTAAATTAAAATATGACCAATGTAAAAGGCTGCAGAGGATTTCTCTCACTATGCATCATTTTGAGCATATTTGTAGCTTGGTAAAACTTGTAAAAATAAACTGGCTCACAAGGTAAGATTTCCTAATTCAAATATTTAAGTGACCTATTAGACTGAATACAGAGGCACCAAAATGCTACAAAGCTACTACATTACCATACATCCTTGTGCAAATATACAGCAAATATTAGAGTTCGGTTTGTAAGGCAAATTTTTACTTAAGGTCTCTTCAAGGGTTAACAAGACCAAGGAAGACATCCAGAAATTGTTTAAGTCTTTTCAACTTCAACCTACTTTGTTCCTATAAATTCGTTATGCATATCAAAAGATTCAGCCATTTTTCTGAAACAATACTTGCACGCTGCTCCGCTAAGAAAAATTAGCTCTCTTATCCACCTAGAAATCCAGGTACTCTGCACACTGACCACTTTCCCAAAAAGCACCCCACACATGCAGCCTTTCCGAGGAACATTAAAACAAACGCTCCAACGTCCTCAGAGGCCTCTCTCTGTAAAGACAAAGGCAGAATCCTATTGTTGAAAAAGTCAACCTTATTCTCGTGTTTCCAATAGTACCATTTATCTCTCGGGGTAAGGGACTGACCACTGCATCGCAGTTGTGACATTTGTAAAGCATCAGATTCTCAACACAGTCTCTCCAGCATCAGCAAGCGAGCCCCTCAGCAAAGCACATTTTTAATGCAATCTTCCATCCCCACAAAAAGAAAACTTGTCTTAAACAGCTAATCCAATATCAAAACGAAATCACAGGGTTGTTTCCCAGCCCCCCCAGCCCCCCCCCCTCCCTCTCCTTACCATAAATGAGCAGTTTCTTGACTCATTAATGACAGTTTCCCTTAAAAGAAGTGATCTCATATCACTGAGCCCCTCTCCACCACGCATACATCCCAAAGGTTGCGGGTATCTTAGCATCAGTAGCCGCTAGCAAGCTCTCTCATACAGAGCCCAGATGGACTATACCAGAAGCCAATTCAGCGTTAATAACTACCTACTCTGTGCAGTTTAGAAGCCTTACGTGGCATAATGTCCTAGGCAACAGCAGCCGATTGAAACCGCAAATAAAAGACAACCCAATTCTCCAAAAGCATCAAAAGGAAAAAAAAAAAAAAAAAAAATTAAATTGAAGACTGATTAAAAAAAAAAAAAAAAGCAACAACAACAAAAAAAGAGCTCTCACTTTCATAAGATTAAACTGGATCCTTCACAAACACAGGAAAAAGGAAGAAAAAAGAAAAAGATGCTGCCCAGAAAAAGTGACAAAATATTACCTCATTATTTAACAAAGCAGCATTAAGCGTCCTGCTGATTTCAAACATCTTGCCACAGATTTTGGTTAAGAGAAACAGAAAGAATCCTTTGCAAAGCCCTCTGCAAAGGGTTCTTCAATTTTCTTGCGCACAACAGAATAGTCAATATGTTATTTCCCTAGAGTTCGCACATTAAAACATCTAGTCAGTGAGCTGAATTTTCCCCTTATCACACTGTAGACTCCTGTTATATGTACTGCTCTCTTTGCAAGATTAGCCTGCCCCAAACATGGCTGTTGTTTAAACTATTCTTTAAAGTAACAGTTCACTCCATAACCACCAGGTGGGCAGTGTACACAGATTCAAGTAACCATCTTAAAGATTTTCCTTGGAATAGCTGCTGGTTGTGATACACAGCATAAATCCCCCTACACTTATCAAGCAGTAGGAGAAAAAAAAATTACGCTGTTAAAATGCCCTTTTCTCCCCAAAAGGAAGCCTACACACAACCCCTAACAACTGTTAGTTGATTATTTTTTTTTCAAGTGGACCTTAGAATTTATACATGTGTATTTAATTCAGTAAAAACGAACTGAAGTGATAAAACCCAATCAGTTCTGAGAACAAAGTGTAATTAAAGGAGAAGCACACCCACAGAAAAGGTCTGTATAGTAAAAGAAACAACATTAGCATTGAGCATGCCACTGTTCTTCCATGGAAACACAAAATTCAACATGTAACACACATGTGGGTTGAATCTGTTAGAAAATATGAATTACACCTTCAAGCAAATTTAATTTGGAAAGATACTGCCATGACATATTTTGACTCAGATTCATTTATGAAACCACTGTTGCACACATCAAGCCATTGGACAGAACTATGTGGAAAGGATCCAGTTTGACGGCACCCAAGCCTCCCAAGCTGTCAAAGTTGTCCTCATTCCTAGATGTTTGCAAGCAATTTAATTCTCTCCCCCTCAAGCTTTAAGGTCAAACACCTCAAGGAATACTTCCATTACTGTAAAAAAAAATATAAGTTCACTCAATGCTCTACAGCAACACCCAGAGGCTTGAATGAGATTGGGATCTCTGTGTTAGGTGTTGTACAAACACATCTGAAAAGTCATTTCATACCAAAGGATTTACAAACAACATTTACAAGACAGAAGCACAAAACAGGAGGTGTGAAGAAGAACAATAAACAAAGACCATCACAAAATGTCTTTACCAGCAGGGTCAAACCATTGGAGAATTAAAGAAACTCTGGCCACTACCTATGCTAAGGCAAAACCCAAAAGGTTATTTACTCGGGTTAAAGAATAAATCCATTATATGGACAAGGCCTTCTTCAGATTTATCACCTGCAAATTACCATCACCTAATTCTTTCCTTTATAGCAATCCTTGCTGAGTAAGTATATGCAGAGTACTGATTTTCTTTGTTGGTCTTTAATATTAAAGTGATGCTGTAATGACTTAACCTTCTTGAATATGTATTGAGTTTCAAGTCATCCCTTTTTATATGAGGAGAAAGGTTATTTGCATCGATTTCTGTTTGCATGAAATAAGCTTATTTTCTCATTCACCATATGCCTTGAACACTAATTAAAAGTGTCACTTTTTTCTAATGTAGAAATGTAATAATTTAGTAAATAAGTATTTTTGGCTCTTTGGTCTTTGTGATAATCTATTTAAGGACTTTTTATTTCCAGGTAACTCCAGTGCTTTGATTACCACACACTCCTGTGATTTGAAGTGTTTTATAAATATACTTAGTTTTCCAGATAAAGAGAAAATAATATCGAGAAGTGCATCTTTAAGGGCCCACACTCCTCTTACCCCGAGGCAAATCCATCCAATCAATATGAAACCATTCACATGCCACCATCTGCCAAGCTGTAGAGCAATGTGGCTGGAACAGATCTCTTATAAAGCAGCAGTGGTCTCATTTTCAGTCTATTAGGGAAGCACCAGAGCTCTCATGTGCTAGGACACAAAACTCCAACTCAGACCCTCTCACATCAGTTTCTCTGTGCGTTGCTGCAGAACTCCTCTAATTTTTGCTGCTTGAGTTTTCATGCTAATTATCAAAGCAAGAGGGAGGAGAAAATTAACAGTAACAGCCCTATTTCACTGCAGTACAAAATAAAGAACTCTGTTTAATTCTATCTTAATATGATTATAGCAAACCATGGAAATGCTGCTGCCTGCTAACTACAACCTGGCACTTTCCATCACCTCATTTTCCACTCTTCCAGAGGACCAAACATTTATGCCTAGAACTGTGCAATGCTTTTCCAAGACAATCCTATCAAACTTAATATTTAATACTGATTGAAGAGTATTTTGTTGTTTGGCAGATGGGAGGGTGCAGGTGGATGAGAAACAAAGGAGTTTGTAAGGATGCATGTGAGAGTAAGGGATGGATGTGATCTAAAAAATTTAGGAGAAGACAATGTACTGGGAAAGGACACCACACAAGGCAAGCACTAGGGCTTCCCCTATGGAGGAATTCAAGAATCTCTGCAGAACAAGTCTCCAGTTCAAGATGTCACATCAACACTAACAACACTGAGGTCACACATAGCCCTTTCATCAGCTGATCTTGTAATTTAAAATATTCTCCATCACCTATACCACTAGAAAATTTACTGCATAAGCAATAAAAGAAAGAGGGAACAGGAAAAGGTAGAAGTCCATTACGAATGTACACAGGAAGAAGATATAAACTATTTAAAAGCCATTCGTGAAATGACAAGAAAAAGCAACAAGCTAAACATGCAGTTCAGTTATGCTTAAAGTGATAAACTGAGGTGGAAAACCTAGGGCCAAATTGTTCCTGGCACCTAACCTGAAGTCAGGTTCATGGCACCTAACCTTTAAGGAAAACACAGGAACCTTCCCCTGGCTCCTCTTCTGCCCCTTCTGTGAATCCCACCAAAAAGCTGTACAAATTCTTCTGCTGATGCAATGTATGACACCTAATGCACTGCAACTCCTCCTGGTTATGTCCTGATGGCATTAAAAAATGTCATTGATCTAGCTCAGAAAATTATCTTTTTTGACCTGTGCCCAGAAAGCAAAAAGAATAAAGTCAGAAGTGTTTAGAGATCTAGCTCCTTAGAGAGGTCTGGAACACTGGATGAAAAACCAGACACAAAACTTCTTGTATTACTTACATGCCTAAATGAGAAATTATAGACACCTGAAGCCTTGGCAAGTAGTCACAGTCCCCACAGAAATCACACTTCAGCTGCTTTTGCACAAATATGCTATTTAATGTTGCTTGCCCACTTTCTTTTTCATGCCTTATGATATGTGTAATGGGGATGCTGCATAGCTGCTCCAAGTACCACACAGCAATTTTCCAAAGATGTGTATATTCACAAATCCCACTGTGGATACTTATGTTTGAATACTGGGAGCCTGGAACAAAACTCCCCAGGGCACACCAGAGCACAGAGGTAAGAGAATGAATAGATGTAAATAGCACAGATGATGAGAGGAGTCTTGGTGACAGGAACCACATCCTCATTTTCCAAGCAGCAAGCTGGGCACTGCTGCAGATTTAAGCATGGATGTATGTTAATGGATAACCTCAGCAAACATTTCCTGTGAATGTCAGGGTACAGACAGACCAGGGGGGTGGTCCAGAATCTCCACCAAAGTGCAAAGCTTGGGAGATGATTCAGCACCTTCCCAGCACATCAAAAGGCCAGTGATGTCCTTGGCACCTTGGCTCCACGTTCCTCTCCTGGCTCCTAACTAATGCTTTGCAAAACACAGCATCCACACAGCCACACAGCACATTCTGCCCAGCCAACTTGCATTTTAAAGAACCTGCAGTCAGTGCTGCAAACTGAAAAGCAAAAGGAAGCACAGGTGCTAGGCAGACATGTTAATACAGCAATAAGGTACCACAGTTTTTTTTCCCACCTTTCCCAGTTCCTTTACTTCATATGTTTCAACACCTTCAATCCCCTGAATTTGTTTTCTTCCTTTTCAAATTCAGAGATAAACCTCATGTTCACCACCAGGCATCTTAAATTCTACAGCTTGCTTTCCTATTACTACAAGCAGGATTCATCCCTACCTACAGAGAGAGTTAAAACATTTCTACATCACTGTCAATTTTGTATAATACAGTTAGCAGAGTTTCAAACTGAGCACAAATGAAGACTTTTCAAAGATTTATGACTGCATTTTTAAAGTGTGTTTACTTGTAAATAATGAAAGGACCTAGACACTGAAGAAGTCTAGACTTACCAGGGAGATTTACATGAGTTCAGCCATTTTTAATGCACCTATAGTACAAACATAAAGCCCTCCTAAAAACTGTGACCACCATCTTTCAACCAGCTTTGCCTAATTTTAGAAAAGTTGATGGATTTGCTTTAAGCCAATCTCTAATACAGTGTGCTATACACCTTGTACTCAGGCCAAACAGTATCAATAACAAGAACAAAGATAAAAACCTGAAAGGGGGATTAATGTGCTGATGTTTCCAAGCTTTGAGGCAGCAATCAGAAAAAGATCTGGGGAAGAGTATGAGGTGGCTGGATCAGAAAAGAGGAATCAAAGGAGATCAACAAGCAGCGTGCAGAAGGGTTATGTCCCTTGCAACTTGCAATTAGACAGGCAGGATGCACAAACAGAGAAGATACAAAAGAAAATAAAAACAATCAGAAGTGTCAAGAGCTATTAACAGTCCCAGTTACATCTTGTTAGAAGAGCTAGCACTTTATATAGACTATTTTTTAACAGTAGGCAGAATATAAGTACAACAATTTCATTTATAGGGCAATAACTCACAATCACATCTGAGTAAACCTTAACAAACAGCTGACCCCCAAACTCAGGGAGCTTTGAAGGACAAAGTTTAAAATGGCTTATCCAAATAAATCAAACATACCTCGTGCTCCAAAGCTTACACTTGTATTTGCAAGTCACAGGAGAAGCTTCTTGTCTACATTTATTTTATTCTGCTTCTTTGAGAAGCAAGGATTAAATAAGCTGCCCCATTAAGGTATGCCAGAACCCAAAGACACACAGCTCCCTCAGGAACATGGCTCATCCAGTGAAGTGTCATAATTTAGATTACAGAAATTATAATTTTATAATAAGGAAGACAAAGAGTATAAAATATAATAGGTAGAAAAAAAGCAGACCGTGTTTAAGGGCCAAGGGCCAATGCTAACTCTGAACCCTCCATTAGTGACACACAACAGGAAGGTATTAGAGAAAGCTACAGAGAAACACATTGTGGCTCCTCTTCTTTATGTCCACAGCTCATGCAGCCAGTGTCATGGATGTGAATGACCCTGGTCAGGAGGCCCCAAAGTTTTCCTGCTCAAGTGTAAGACTTCCATGCACATTTATGGTTTTCTTTAAACTTGTCTTTGCAAAATACCAGACATACCTTAACAGACGATTTTTTCATTTCCTTTAAAGTAGGGCAGATAAAGAGTGGGTATTTTCAGCACTTTTTAAAAAAGAAACACATTCAAAATATGTTTGTATATATATGTTAGCTATAGAATTTGTTTGAAGGCTGAGCTTCCTAATAAATAACTTTGCTAAGCAAGCCATTTCGGGTACTCAGGTTTCAAGAGTTCTGTACAGCTGAGATGGAGAAGCTGGCAGGTCAGCTCCCCTGATGGAGTTGACTTCTGCTCTGAGATGCCTCTGCCACAACCACAGGTGAGGAGTTTTCTTCACTACTTTGGACTGACTTGCAGTAACCAGGCTCCTTTTGTTCTTCCCAGTCTGTGGACAAAGGCTGTGACTGGATGATCTCTACCAGTCATGGGACAGCATGGACATGCTCACCTCACCTTAGGTTACACACCTAAGAGAGAACATCTCTTCAAACCCCCTGGTACAAGCAGTTATAGAAAATGGTCACTCCAAGGAACAATTCACCTGTCCTACTCCAGAAATATCTTTAAGAGCATGATAAATCATTCTCTTCACTTTGCTAACTCTGTCTTAAGCAGATGCCCAGGATCACCAAGGGACCCAAGCTCAGGTAGAAAAGTCCATCTTTGGTCAGACCAATCCCACCATCACTTGATGAGGTGACAAGGCAGATGGTCTCCAGCTGATGCTCACTTAGATGCAAGTTCACCTGAACTTCAGTCACCCTGGGGGCTCTTACACCACAGGGTCATCTTCTGTAACTCTGCACAGCTGTTCTGGAGCAAGAATACCAATTCCAGGAAGGCAAGCTAGGACAGTCCACAGATCCTCCTTATCACAAGAGCAAGACAATGCCAACACTAAACACACCTGAAACAGCCCCACAAAGCTCATCTTGCACAACTACCTTGTTGTGAGAAAAGCTTAACACCTCTGGAAGTATCTAAGCCACATACACAACTTACAAACAGAAAACCAGCAAGATTTCATGAACTCTACACTAGATGCTCTCTTTAGTAACAGAAGATGTGATTCTGGACCGTGACTCTTGCAGAGAAGCCTCAAGAAAAGAAAAAAAAGGGTTTCAGTACATCCAATTTACAACTGTTGAGAAAAGCAACAATCACATCAAAAACAGCCACTCTGAAAACCTATCCACAGCTACAGGCCATCACCCTGCAGTTTAAGAGTATTTCACTCCACTGCTTGAACACATTTATATTCTTCCAGGCAGTTTTCCTGATGTTTTATAAGGATTCCCCAATGCAGCAAGAAAAGAATCTTTCTTTTAATAGTATCACTGGATGCATTTTAACCTGCATCAAGGGACATCCTGCTCTGCTCAGATAAAACTTAATTGTTCTTCTGACATCAAACAATGAAGGAACTTTACACTCACTTAATAAACCAAAGAGGCCTCTATTTTCAACATTTTCCACAGCCCCAATGCTTATAGGAGCATATACCAAGTAAAATGCCAGGCTGCTGGATGAAGATGACTTCACCTGTTCCTTGGCCATTGTCACTTCTCAGCTGCCACATGCTAGGGCACAAAGGTTTTGATGTTTAGGAAACTGCTACTAGCACAGAACACCCCTCAGCAACCCAAGATTGCTTTGCATACACCCTATCTTTTATTTTGTTCTTTCCATTGGTATCAGTCAGGACTGACATTCAGGACTCCAGCCTTCATCATCAAGAGCCTTCACAAACATGGCCTGTACTTACAACACCACAAACTATGAAAACTTCCATGATAAATACTGCAGCTCCACACATGCTGCTGACAAATGCAAAATTTCAAAAAATAAACTCCCTGAATCTCATCACTTGCTGTTCCATGTGGAAAGCAGAGCCAGCCTTCCCTTCTGTATCATAAGATTGTAAGAGTAATTTATTAAAAAAGTATCTGTCAAAACTACATGCAATTGCACGTTTCATAAGCATTTAAGTAATCAATGAAGGAAAATAACATCTCACAGATACAGCCATATCAACTACACAAACCAAAATAACACAAGATACCAAAAATGAATGTTGAGTGAAAAAACCACCACCTAAGTGTACACAGGAATATCTTGCTCCAAATGCTTCTCCAAGACCCTGATAGAAATAATTCTAAGAATGCTGCAATCAAGCTTATGAAGGCTTTACTGTATTCAGCTATGTAAGAAACCAGAAAAATCTTCACAATTTCTACACAAGAGAACATTTGTAAGGTTCAAATCAAGATGGAAAGGGCAAATGCAGCACCCTCCTATCCTGTCCACATGGCTCTACCTAACCAGGTGAAAGCCTGACTGCTGAGCAGCAGAGATGAGGAATTAACAGAAAGGAAAAAGGCACCAACCAGTGACTGTCCCCATTATACAAGAGGCTCCCAAACCTGTTGTTCAATGCTACAAAAGCAACATAACCTGGCCCAATTCTAACAGGTTTCCAGTGGAATGATCTGCAGAGAACAGCATGAGATGGAGGGAGTCAGGCAAGGAAGAAGAGCTGGGTCCATGCCACTGCCATGCCATGTGCTCCTGCATCTGGACTGATTTGAGAGGTCCCACCTGCAGCTTCCACCTCTCCTGGTGCAGGTGTTCAAGCTCAGGACTGGGACATAAAGGGAAAAAAATAAAAATAAAAACAGCCCCTCACTTTTTAAGGACGCCACTTTACCCTTGAGAAAGTGAATAGAAAAAGGGACCAATGACTGCATACCTCCAGCTGTAATCACTAGTAACACATCTCTCCAGTATAGGATTGGGACTTTGGACATAAATACTTGTAAGGTAAGACTGGTTAGATGCACTGACATACACACCAGTGCAGAAAGTCTGTTTCTGTACTACATGCAGCACCCTAGGATTACAGATTTCTTTTAAATATGTGGTTCCATAAAGGGTACTTAGTTCAGGGTGCTAATAATCCAGATTTAGAATTCCATTCAGCAATGTACTCTCATTAGCTACACCATCTGTGTAAAGGGAACAACCTACACTGTCACAGCACACAGAGCCTGGGGCTGACCTAAGTATCTTCCCCCACATATCAGAAGAGGACAAGAGGAGAGAAATCTGGCATCAGATGCTTTCCTTTCTGCTGCCAGAGCAAGATATCTGGACTGGAAAGCAAGTTTCTCACCCCTTCAGTCAACATTGCCAGCTGCAGGAAATGTGGAGCAGCAACTTCTTGTCTTACTAAGGTCCCAGTTTTGAAATGGGAAATTTTGTTGTCCAGTTAGTGTTAAGGTATCAGGACTATACCGAACTTGCTGCTTTTCTTCATCTTGCTCCTTTCTCTCTCACACACCTGCTAAGACAAGCTGGTAGCTATAACTGCAGGTTCTTCCTATGTACACACAGGTCCTACTGAGGACTCGGATCCCTTAGCTCATGAGCACAGGAGCCACAAACTAAGAAGACTTTGCACGTCAGAGGGACTACAAACCAACACCAAATGAAACATGCAGTCATGTCCAAAGCATCTTTCTCCAAGTCTAGGTTTAGTCCTTGCTTCTTCTAGGAAGACCATTCTTCCAGAACCTGCTTTTCTGGCCAAGCATACCATGTTCCCTCTCCTGAGAAAGGAAAAAAAATAAAACAAACCACCCAAACCAACCTGCTTAATGTACTACTACCTTCAGGAAATGCCCTGCCCCGCCCCACCCCACCCCCCCTCCTTCTCTAGCCATCTCTTTTCATCTTGGATTCCTTGACCACTTTCACCTAATATATTCATTAATTTCATCTGGCTGACACCATGACAAAGTACAGATGCAGACAGCAGCCGTGGTGCTGCTGTGAGCTCTCTGCTTAGGTGAGAGCCTGAGAACAGCTCCAGTAATCCAAGAGCATGAACAAGAGGAAAATCACAAGGAGAGGAATTTGAATGACTCTTGCAAGACATAATTAAAGCTGATGTTTTCCTTAAAGCAGTTAAATTCAGCAAGGAATACATTATCAAAGGCTAACATTGCAAACACCGACAACAGGCATCTCAATTCAACCAAGAAGTAAATTGCCCAGATTATGAGATGTTATCTAGGACATCAGTAAGTGTCTACAAAGTGCTTTATCTCTTCTCATCGTAAAATGAGAGAAATAATCTCACACAGCAAGGCTGCTAGCAGGAACCTTGTCCCATGGAAACAAGGCTTCCCTAAGGTTTCAGCAGTCAGTTTTGCTGCTGTGCAACTGCCTTCTACTTAAGGGATGAGCACAAATTAAAGTTTTTCTTAGTTGCTTGCTTTTGCAAAGCTTGTAATAGTTTAGCATCCTTGAGACATCCATCTTTCTGTCACCCATTCAAGACTTGCCAGTGGGTTAGAAAGCTATTAAGCAGGGAACACAGAACCAACAGGCAAGCAGGATAGGATGAGAACTTTTCTTAGAAAACTAGGAACAAAATCAAACACTTCCAAACATAGCTACTTGAATGGACAACAATTAAAAACTCTTGGCAAGTGACAGACCTGGAAAGAGGAGCCTGAGACCACCTCTGTATCACATCAGCTTTATATCAAAACTTCTATAAATGAAACTAGACAATGTCAGATCTTGAAACAGCAATAACCTTTCCAGCAAAGCCATGGGTCCTCAGTACAGCTTTACAGCACAGACTAAAATGGAGCAACCAGAGTTTGCTCATCCCCCTAAGCTGGCATAGAAACCACCCTCCTGCAATGATCTGTACCTGCTAGGAGAATCAAGAGGATGAGGCTTTGAAATTTGAGTGGGCAGTCCACACAGGAGATGTGCAAGTTTTCTTGGCCTCAGGGGTGCCAGACCTTCTCTTTTGACCTGGAAAGATCCTCCAGTAAAAGTATTTTTATTAAGTAACCATTTTCACATACATTAGAGATTCTGGGATTCTGCAACAGCTAAGCCAAAGGTAGCTTCACACAGGTTACTGCAACTAAAGACTGGCAAAACATATGAAAACTGAGGTCCAAAAACACTTAAGAAATTAGGAATTATGTATTTTGAAGAGAATGTAAACACGAAATGATATAAAGCTGACATGCTTGTTGGGAAGGTCAAGAAAACCACTGTTTTTAGATTACCCATAAGAAGGTACCAGAACATACATACTCATTTTATAGTAAGCCAATGTGCCAAACTGAAAAAGTCCTAAAAAACAAGGGTAAACTTGAACAATAAGATGCTAAGACTCTAGCTATACATTGCATGGAGGACAATGGTTCAAATAAAGTCAACTGTGTTGGAAATAGTGCATGAAATCCCAGAAGTGACAAAACTACTAGTCAGTGAAGAAAATGAAAGGAGCCAAGTGGAAGAAATCAATCAAGAAGAAAAAGTAAGCTTTTTTTATAAAGGCAGGCAAGGGGCCAGATAACATAGATGGACATGCATGCAAAAAACACCCACAGGAGAGGGAAGCTTTATCTAGAAGTACAGCAAGGGATATATTTGGTAAGAAACTAGGAAACAGGGACAAATTCACTCCAGACTAAGAAGAGCAAGCAGTGAGGGGTGCAAACATTTTTGTTCTTGCACGGGGAAAAAAAACCCCACACCTTCTAATGCAAATGGATGAGCTGATTAACAAAGCTTGCAGAGGCTGTTGTGAAAGACAGTGAATGGAGAGAACCCGAGGGAGACACTAAGAGCACGTAAACCAAATCAGGGAGCAGCTGACTGCATTCAGAAGGAAGAGGCTATAGGAGCACTTAGAAACACGAAAACAAGAATATGACCTAGGCTGTATGAAGCACCAGTAAACAGACTGAAGTGGATGGCAATAGGAGGCATCTGTTCGATGTACTCTTAAACTGGAGTAAGTATCAGCAGTTCTACAAATAGTGCCTCTACTATTTTTACTTTTTATAACTGGGGGGAAGCACCAGAACACTTATTTTCACTGAAGTCATAGAAAACGCACACAGAAACTAAACTTGGTTTTCATCATTAAACCAAACTGTTGAAAAGTGAGGAAAAAATCCTTTATTTATGGAAATCCCAAACCCAATCACCATGCATTATCTTTAAATCGTTATGAAAACAACGGCTGCAGGTTTTCTCTTTTGTGAGGATATAGGAGTATGTTACTTTTTTAAAAAATAGTTTACTACATCAATGAAATTGCAGATGCTTCTGTGCACTTCAGGGACTTCAAACATTGCATCAATTATCTGAATAAGTAATGAAAAGACATTGCAAATAAAATGGTTCACCAAGCCTGGTTCACAAGTCAATTGCTTTTTGAATGCAGTAATATACTGTAATATTTGACATGTTATTTCTTTTCCCGAGATGTTTGGAGCTTTCTGTGCTTCTATTCTGTCCTTGCTGCCAACAGTTTTGGGAGAAAAGCAAACTGTCAAAATAAAAAAGGCTGTAAGAAGTACAACAGATTTAGATCATCCACTGTAACCCTCTTTCCACACCAAAAAAACACCCACTGAAACCTGAAGTCAAGAGTCCAGCTGAAGGGGAACCATTAAAATCTCCAGCAGTTCAGGCTAGTGATAAGCAATTTAAT
Organism: Heliangelus exortis; assembly: GCF_036169615.1. Lineage (NCBI taxonomy): Eukaryota > Metazoa > Chordata > Aves > Apodiformes > Trochilidae > Heliangelus > Heliangelus exortis. The sequence continues at coordinate 6,856,906 of NC_092429.1, forward strand.
GCTTTAAAAGGCAATTTTTGACAAACTGGACTAGGTCACAGCAGAACACAGAATGTGTGCTTGTTGAGCTATCATTTCCAAAGAGTCTCTCTTACTGGCACCTGGAAACAGAGCAAGCATAAGGCTGATTATCATTTCCATAACCCCCAAGGAAAACGATCATGCAAGATGTTTGAGTAAGAGCAATGCTGTTGGAAGGCAGCATTCATAAACAGAACAAAGCCTAAACAAAAGGCTAAACAAGTACATCATAATTAACAACTACATCCCAACTTTTAATTAAGATATGTGAGAAAAATCAAGCAGAGCTAATTAAAAAAGCACCAGCATATATACTTTCTTAGAAAAATCTGAATTGGTACTGTGAAGTAAACAGGCTAATTGGAAGTGACCACAATTATTTTGTCAGTGTTACCAAGTTTAGTCATGATTTTTTTTCAGCTTGCTCTTTAATCCTACATCTTGTTTGCACTCCTTTGTTGTTTGAATGCTGGATTTTTCCACCCAAATTCTTCAAAAACTGAGCAAAAGTGAAGAAAATACCACAGAGATTTAACTTTTTGTATGACAGGCATATTTTCTCATTAGTTTTGAGACACTCTTTTCCCTGCCTAGGAGAGAACACAGGCCCAGAATTATAATTACTATACACTCCCCTCATTCATTCTGAGCAAATTCACAGTTACCACAAATGGATCTGATACATTGCTACATCAATAATTCTATACTCCATGTGTTTTTCTTTTATCCAGGCAGTCAGACCAGTATAAAAATAGGATGTGATTTCACACAGATTTTACTGTTAGGTATGAGCTTCCCTTAAGGCCAAAAAGCAGTTACAGATAATGGGAAACTAACTGGCAATATTAAGGTTTTACTTCTTTCCTCTTATGTACTGCCCTTCCATGAAAATACATCCATTCTCATTACTTTTGCCATTCTTCAAAACTGTTACCAAGCTGATTTGAACAGTAACAGTTAGTTAACACCGATGGAAACAAGCAAAGAAAAAATGCTGACACACTACCCAGAGTTATTTAAGAACTTGCTACACATCTATTTCTAGAAAATTAATAAAAAGTTGCTGACTCCCAGCTGTAATAACCCCAGGTATAGGTACACAAAATAAAAATAGGTAGAAAAGGAATTCCCACCCACAATGCAAACAGCAAAGTGATTTGTTATTAACTTTTGTCTCTCCCCAAAATAGTGCAGATATGAAACCCAAAGCCCTGTTGAGATCTACATCAACTATTTCTGTTCAGCAAAATCTTAGCAGGCATTATTTTTTTGCAAAGTTATTTCCACAGCCCTGTGAAACCAAAATTCTACTTTTTAAAATATGCTCTTACTTTTAATGGAAAGTGACAGACTTTAAAAAAAAATAATTCTGTTCTGGTGTATCACTACACATTAGCCCAACCTAACCCTTAAACTACCAAAGAAGAGCTTGGTGCCTGCAGCAATATTTTTCCCATGCCCACTTTCACAGTTAGAGGCTGCAGGACCAACACTGGATTGCTTGCCCTGCCTGGAGTTTCCCAACTGCTCTGCCTGTGGGGTGTCACCTTTTCTTCCTCCACAAAATCAAGTTATCTGAATCTGTAACCCAGTCTTGGCTTGATTAATGTCATAGCACACATTTTACTTTGAAGTAATTAATTTTCAGCTTCTGCAGCACTTCTTTCCCTGCACTGCCAAAAAAACTCTTAAGTCCTTCCTATATGTGGGTGAAGAAGTCCACCATGTTTCAAAACCCCTTTAAAATTCAGATAAAAACATAATGGCTGAGGCAAGAATCTCACAAGGAATGCTGAACTGGAATGGTTCAGGAATCTTCATCTCCTCAGACCATTTCCAGGCTTCCCTACTGCCAAAGCTTGCCATGGTCTCTAAGTCTACATTTTTCCTGTTGTAAAGGTGGAGTAAAGTAAAAGGTTCTTTTCTGTGCAAAAGCTTCTTCCTCTTCATACCAGTAAGCCTCATATTAAAAAAGAAAAAAAAAATCAATTACAATGTCATTTAAATTGTTTTGGTGTGATTTCTTTCCTTTTTCCTGAAACATCTCAGAATATTAACAATGAAATAAATGTAATAATACTCTAAATCTTTAAACATTACCTGATTTAAAAATCTAATTTACTTTTCATCAATTAGGCTTCCTTACTATTTTGTATGTCACTCACTGTGGATAGTAAAATCAGACTATCAATTTCATTTTTGCTTTGAATATGTTGCAGGTTCCACTTCTCAACCATTAGAACAGTGCTCTTGTTTAAGGTCTCCAGTATTGTTCCAGAGCTTCTAAATAAAAAAAATGGGAACTGCTTTGGTTTTATTAAAAAAGTTCTCAAGTGCTCTCCCTGGCCCCTTTTACAAGAAAAGACCAAGTGCTGGCACAAAACTAAACCTCCAACGTATCTGCTAAATAGTATTATGTGGCCTTCTACTAATACAAAGAGACAATAGAAGCTTTAAATGGTGCTGAGGGTGCCATTGTGTACAATGACCTTCCAAAGACGACAGTAGAGACCTGCTTAAGAACCAATAAACAAATTCAACAAGTAATGCAGTATGAATTATCCCACTCGTGCTTTGGTGAAATTTAAAAGATGATTTATCACCACTGGCATCTTTACTTCCAAGTCCCCACTCACTATCAGTCTATTTCTCTTATTCAACACGTGCCACCACACTTAAAAAGCACTCAAAGAAAGTACCTGGAGAAATACATCTCTGAATACACGTGTTCACTGACAACACTTACTTTAGCAGCATCATTCTTCTACATTATAAGGAGTAACAAGCAAATAGAAGTTTCTAATATATCGAAGTCACCCTTTTTAAGACCTGGAGATATTAGCATTATCAGTCCACTGAAGAAAAAAAATGCTATTAGCACAAAACTGTGCTAACTTCCCTAGTAAGTATTATGCAATTAAAACTATACTGTCATGGGTAAAAATTTTAATTAAAACCACCTTAATTGTGCTAATCACAGTAAACTAGATTGAGCCTGAAACACTTCAAGTCGCCACCGCGTCTGTAGGTACTGAAATAAAGAGAAACCATTTGCACAGTGTCATTACACCGGTGAATTTAACCTTTTCTTTCGAGTTCTTACACATTTGATGCAATCAAGACGCTAAACCTACTCACTCATTAAAGGTCGTTAGTGCAGAGGCAGCCGCACAGCTGCCCGCAACCCAAGCCCCCCCAAGCTGCCTGTACCCCCATTCCCGACCCGCTCCCCCCACTCCTCCCGCCCGCACCTCTATCCCCGATCCGCGCCCCGCACCCCTCCTCCTCGCATCCCCATCCCCAAACCGGTGCCCGCTCCACTCCTTCCCGCACCCCCATCCCCGATCTGCTGCTCGCACCCCCATTCCCGCGCAGCCTCCCGCACCTCTGCGCGTTGCTGCCTGCGAGCAGCGGCTGCGAAGCACCGACCCGAAGCACGCAGGGGAGAGGAGCGAGCTGGGAGCAAACCCCTGCAGGGACTGGGGGCATAAGAGGAACTCCGGGGAAAAGAGATTTTTCTTCTAAAAATGCTGCTTTAGGAACCACCATGCAAAATGAGCGGTTTTTTGTTTGTTTTGGTTTTGGGGTTTTTTTGCTTTTTTTTTTTTTTCCCCCCCCCAAAAAGAAACGCGGCTGGGGCAATGAGGGGCAGGCAACCTGCCCGCCCCCGAGCTCAGCCCACACACCCCTCCCGGACCCACTCAAAGTGCGGTCTCGGTACCGGCAGACACAACGCACCGCCCCGCGGCACTCCGCGCACCGAGCGAGAGAGGGCGAACGGGAGACGAGGCGAGGGGTGGGGGGGAAGAAGCTCCCCTTGCCCTTGGCCGCCCTTCGCTCCGCCACCCCATAGCAAACGGGGTCAAATGACACCGGCGCACTCCCCCCACCCTCCCCCGCCCCACTGCGATGCCGGAAAATCCCTTTTTCTCCCTTATTTCCGCATCTGCCGGTGCGGCAGAGACCTCGTTCCCCGGTGCCCCTCTCCTGACCCTACCCGGTAGCTCGGAGGGGATGGTGGTGGGGGGTGAATGAGGTGTGGGGGGGTATGGGGAGGGGGTTTCCTCACCGCGCTTTGGACGCGCATCTTCCGCGGCGTGGGAAGCACCGGAGGCGCGCGGGCGGGCGGGCAGCGCGCGACGGCAGCACGTGGCGCTGGCGGCCACGGGGTCTCCCGCGCAGGAGAGCGGGGGAGGGAGGGGCGCGGCGCTACGGAGCGGCGTGAGGGGGAGCCGCCATTTTGGTAGCGGCAGCCTCCCGGGTAGAAGAGGATGGAGCTGTCGCCGAAGGGGTTTTTTTTTGTTTTTTTTTGTTTGTTTGGTTTTTTTTTCATGTCTTACGAGCGCGTTGCGAAATTAGGAACAGCTGGGGGGAGGAGGGAAGGGAGGGGGGGGTGGGGGAGGGCGAAATTGCGGGGGAGTTAATGGGTCAGCTAGGATGGATGAGATGGGTGAGCCGGGGTAACGTACCCAGCAGGTCTGCACGGGGCTGCGACGCATCCAGGTCCCTCACGATGTAGAAATAAAAATAAAAGTGCAGCAGGCGGGATGGGAATTCTTCTGACCTCCTGCTTGGAGGTCCTTCTCCTGTTTTTTCCCCAGGTCCTTGACCCTCACCGGTAAAGTTGTACAGAGAAGAATTTTGAGTAGGTTAGAAAAGCCTCGTTTTCAATCAATGCTCAAGGAAAGGATAAGACGATGTGACACAAATGTATGATCGTGTGCCACAAATAGAACATTGTGGGAAGCTTTCCCTTAAACACAAGCTTTGTCCTATATTTTTTCAAACAGTTTATTTCCTTGCTGTGTAGGTCATTCTTAACATTAGGCTAAATTTAGCTGAAGATACACCACCAGCAAAGACAGACTGTCTCAGAAAGCTGAATTAGGCTCTCAGCCTTAACTGCATGGCCTGGTCAGGAGGCTGGATGCAAAGCTACTTGCATGTTTTTTTAAGGAAAATTGGCTAAATACAACAAAACCTCATCCAAAATATCTTGTGTCTAGAAAATTAAAAGTTTATAGGGTGGTTTGCTTGGTATAGTCTCATGCTGCCAGCCATGTATGCAGCTTGCATTAATTTCAAAGGTGTTTCTACCACAAAGTGAGGAAAGACTATAGCCCTAACATCTCAGGGCTTTTGAAGATCTGTACCTGAAACTTCAAAACAGTGGTCTAATCTCTGCTTCCAGTGAGGATGGCAGAATTTGTACTTGTTTATGCACTTTGATTTTCAGTTCTTTGTGTATAAATTTAGCTGTGGGTGGAGTATTCTGAGCCATATTTCTCCCTGTATGCTATACATACAGAATGACAGAAAGATATACATGATTCTGTGTTAGTTTGACAATGAGTTACATTTGCTAGCAAATACTGGATCAGAGCCATCTGTTTCAGAAATTAGCATAGCAGCAATTTGTTTGTTTGGCTTCATCTGTCTATTAGTTTAGTCAAAATCCTCTTGGTTTAGAGACACTAGCATACAGGAAGGACCTGTGTTACACTCTGTGGGCATCCCCTAAAATACATAAATTATTCTAAAAAGAGGAGAAATTAAATGTAATTGTCAGAAACCCAGACAATGCTAAAGATTTTGGTTGATTTTTGCTGGAAACAAGTTTTAATTTCTCAGTGGACTCAATCTTAACAGTAAAAATCACCTAACCCTAAACTGTGTACTGATACCAAAATACTTCTGCACTGTGGTAGTGTTACTGTAGGTGTGAGGTATCTTCTTCCTGTGTATTTTGACAGAATTATGGAAATCTTTCCTAGGTTATAGCCTCTACAACTTTCTTTTGAAGAAGTGTTGATATTCTTAAAACCTGAAAAGTCAACAGTCAAGAGAATCAATCCAGTAAATAATAAGACATCACCTCATTAGACAGCAGCTTTTCTAAAAGCAGTTCACTTTGAAGCCCTGTATGTCTAAGGAAAAGTACATTTCTTGCACAGTTTCTTTATTTGCAGTGTACTGAGTCTGCACTATTCACTATTTCAGTATATTCAAGATTGCTTAGGTCTCTAGAAGAAAAAAAAAAAAAAAAAAAAAAGAAATTAATACTTAGAAAGCTTGCATCTACCATTTTATAGTTCTACTGGATCTGGTTGCAGTACAAATATTTCTCTATGGGTGTAGAAAAAGGTCTACATTGTTGTCCAGCTAATGATCATTAGGTGACATTTGCTTGATGATACACATCTATATTCAGAGGATATTCCTAGCTGCTATTTAAAAGTATAACAATTAACATTGTTAATACATATAAAAGTATAACAAATTAAAAATATAACAGCAGATAGTCATAGGAAAGGCTTCTGTACTTCTTGAGAAGTGTAAAGCCCGAGCGTGATTTTCTGAAAAGAGAATTCTAGGTAGATCTGCCTAAATATGAAGGCATGTGACTGGCATGTGAGTGGTCCTTACAACTGATGATGGCTAATGCATGATCTAGATATGCACTACGCAAAGTAAAAGATCTAGTTCATTTTCATGGTTCTTAGTTGCATGACAAAACCAACAAGAAAAATTCCTTCTAAAGTAAGAACTTACGTTTCTCCTTCAGAAAAGCGAGTCGTATGTTGTAGGCAATGATGTGAAGTCCCAACTCAAAGGATGAGTGCTCATTCTACATGTGAATCATAAAAGCACCTGTGTTGCTTTGTCTATGTGCATCTGTCTCTACCTGAGCATCTAATTCATGTTACTCCTCCCCCAACCCGCCCCATTTCTTTGTCTGATCTGAGCGACCAACAATAGGATCTACAGGAGTTTAGAAACCTGGATTGAATTGAGGGGGTGTGATTTGCTAATGAGAAGTGGCTAAGCCAGTTCACTGTTAAAATCATAATACCTGCTGCAGAATTCTGCTTGTAGTACTTAATGATGAAACAGCAGGACTTGGTAGAGTCAGTCAGATGGTGATAAAATCTGATAGCTGCAGTGTGCTATTAGAGCATAATGATGTAGTCACCTATTCAGAACATAGCAGTCTGAATCAATATATATTGTTAGTGCATACCTCTGTTTTTAGAATAAATAGCAAATGTTGTCAAAAGTAAGTATTTATGTATTTTAAGCAATGGAAAGAGAATATAAGTGCTTTGTCAAGGTAAGTGTAGAAAGCCATTACTGAGCTTACTTTGCAACTGACCTGTAAAAGCTATGAACATATCAAAGGCTTTGAGGACATCAGATAGGAACTTTTAATTCTTCACACAGCCAAAACTCCCATGAAGCCAGTGTCCCAGTATCACAGCTCTGGGTATGCTCAGAAATACTAATGGGACTCAGACTTACATGGGTTGCTTCATTCAGGATTTTCATTTAATTTGTGTTACAGTTTACTATGTAGTATTTCCTCTTAGCAGTTCTTCAAAATTTGCGGAATGTAAAAAAACAGGGGGGTTAGAATAGGAATTCTTGGAGGTTTTATTATTATAGAGTAAAAAAAAAAAAACTTACAAAAAAATGTAGCTGAAATGCTTCCTCCTCTAGAAAGTAGCTTTTTGTTTACAGTTGACAGTTTATTGTATTACAGGTAAAGAGAGATAAAATGTCTTCCAGATGAAAATTCTAGACTTTTGTAGCAATCTCAGATTTTAGCAACAAATATTTTTTCTTCTCTTTTTGACTAGCTCTAACCACAATGCATTTAGTCAATCACAGCACTATTAATATTAGTTAATATGGCTTTTTGATTTTTTTAAACACTATGCAAAGATTAACTTTACAATAAATACTTAACAAGTCATCCAGATATCATAATCTATCAAATACAGAGGGGATGAAAATTATTTAGACTGAATAATTTAGCCTTGAGGCTGCTGCGGGTTTTATTCAGATTCAGAATAGTACAAGTGGGGAAGAGGAGATAAATAAAACATTTGTTTCAGAAAGTAGGTGACTTTGACAGAGTACTGATTTGAACCATGAAAACTCACAGATCAGAAGAATTTTGTTAAGAAGTAAGGCTGGTAAAGAACTCTCCACACCAGCCAATCAAGTGTTGCTTATCAGTACATTTACTCTTTTCCTTTAATGATTATTGCACCTTCTCTAAACTTCTGTAAATAATTTTGTTAGTGACTCCCAGTGTTGTATCACAGGCACTCAGAAGGTTTTTACACCACTCATGGACTGTTTCAGTAGAGGCCTAATCTCATTTGGATTTATTACGATTTATCTTGGATTAAGCATTTATCTGCTAAGGATTACAGCCTAAACCATGAGGTACTGATGAACCACTGGAGTTCAGAAATGCCTAAGCATGTTAGAATGAATCAGCAATATTCTTTTTTGACACCAACTTCACATGTTATCTTTTTTCAATCGGCTCTGCAAGATTCATACAGATAGGTATCTAATTTTAATTTAATACAAGCAGTAACCTGGAAGGCTCTTAGCATCCAGGAGGAGCAAAGCTGCATTTAATTAGGAGCAGCTTAAAAGATCAGGCCTCAGAGCCACATGACTTCGTATTCACTCTGCCTTCAACAGTCAGTATAATGTTACTGATTTTTTTATACCAATTTAAATATCTTTCCTTCTTTTTTAAATGTATTTTCGTGAGTCTTCCACTGCTACCCCAAATTTCCACTTCTCCTAATTTGCACAGACAAGTGGAAAAAGAACAGGGATACACCATTGATTTATTACCTTTTAAGACTTTTAAGACATTTTTCTTGTTTGAGTTGGTTTAAATTACATTGCCTATTGATATACGTGGTATTATTGCACCTTAAGAAGAGTATTGGATTTCTCATTTGATACAAAGGCACATAGAGGCTTTAGTTTGTGGCAAAGCCACCAATGTATGCTGTATTTGCCCCATAATAGGCTCCTAGTTGTTTTCATGCTTAATAATTTTCTGTATTTACCATATCTTAGAAATGCCATTTTATGCCACTTTAATTGCTCAAAATTTACAGAATTCCATTGGCCACTTAATCCTTGTATATAAGTTTTCCTTACAACTTGTGTTTTTCCTTCATGGTGATACAACTCAAAGAAGGTTTAAATACTTTAAGGCTGTCTTTTATAATATTCAAAATAGACCTTGGATATTAAACTGCAGAATATAGTGTCTTACACACTATTACTAAAGGAGTAAGGAAGAAAATAAATTTTTCATTTCCCGTATACATTTCTACTATTTGCTAAATACTGTCATGTTTGGGATGTGCAGTGGTGTAACAGGTGACTATAGTGTAGTTATGGGGTATTTTGAGGATTGCCTGCAATGTTTTACTTGCTAACCAAGGAGATTACAGTGTGAATGTAACTGTGAAACCTAAGGTTATAAGAAGACACTAGTTACAGTATGTCTGACTTTAAATGGAGTAATATAATTAAATTTTGTTTGTTATGAGAAAAGTTCAAAATACGAATTTCTTTATAGCATTGGGATATAGCATGTTTTTAACCAATTTGCATTACAGTTTCTTATGCAATTAATGTTCAGGAACCGTGGACTTAGGGACTCAGCAACATGTGTGAAACCAGAGCTCATATTTCAGTTACCCGAGGAAAAAATTCAGCTGATGAACAATTAGACAAAGCAGAAGACAGAAATAGATGAGCATAGAAAAAGATTAATCTGCCATAGCTAAAAACGTTGATGAATAAGCTGTAGAGAGACATATTAAAAAATAGAAGTATTTTCCAGTCCTTTTCCTGTAAAATATCAAATATAAAACCATCCCAATTCCGAAGAGAAGGTTTCCATGACAGAATGAAATTCTTTGCCTGCTTTCACATGGGTAAATGTCCAAGTAAGGAAAAACAGTGAGTAAAAAGTATTTTCTGGTAATGGAATACCTTAGCATTGTAGTGGACTTGAGGATCAGCATGCCCAGGATATTGATCTTAGGTCGGGATCAACACTGAAATCACATCAGTTTTGTTTAGGACTTGTGCAGAGAAGTTTTTAAAATCTGCAAGGATGGAGATTCCCAAAGCCCTTAGCCCATTGTGCCAGTCAAGCTAGATTGTCACCCATCTAGCAGTCTTCTCATCCACACTCCAATGTTCCAACTTGATCCAGGTGTGCTGCAGGAAAGTGTGCTGAATGCTTCACCCAAGTGAAGGCAGACAATATCTATTGTTCTCCTTTTGTCTGCACATCTTGCCACTTCATCACAGAAAGGCTTTGTCAGGCATGGCAAACCTTAGAAAATCCATGCTGGTTACTGCTGCTCATCACCTTCCTTTCTTCTTCAGAAACAGCTCCTGGTGACTTGTACCATTACTGTCCCAGTGAACAAGCAGACAGTAACTGGCCTGTTGTTCCCTTCTTGTCTTTCTTTAGCAGTATGGGCTTTTGGGTAGGTGTAGGTGTGTCACTCTTTTACTTCACAGTTAAGAGATTTGACATAGTCCGTACTTATATGCTCCCTATAAACTGGGACTAAAGAGTCTATAAACAGTTATTGATCTCCACATGCTACTGGGGAAATTTTCCAAGATCAGTGACAGCTTGGAAATCACTGTCATTTTAAAATTATAGTTCACTGCTTCACTTTTTTGGCATTTACAGTATGGCATTATGGCAGTGAACATGCTAAATGTGTGTATAAAAAAACCAAAATGCTTTTAGCATTTTATTACTTTCTGTTTGAGTGATACTAAAGATGTAAACTTCTTGATACAATTTAAAATAATGGTTTTGTTTATTAAAGATACATACCCATTAAAATGAAGTTAGGATGAGCAAAATGCTTGTTTGTGTGAAAACAGTACCAGCTTTCTCAACAACAGCATCTCCCTCGGTGTCTTTGATTCATATCTGATTACTTTAATGATTAGACCAATTTTTAACTCCAGTTAACACTGCAGAATACAGACAGTTATAGAAGAGTGAAAAGTATTTAGCCCTCCTAAGTCATTGTCAACACAGCTCTAAGTTATGTTTTCATTCTGGAATTATCTACAGTGGAGATACTGAATCTGCCTCCTGTGTAGAGATGGTCAAAGCCTCTGAACTTTGATAACTTGTCAGGAAGTTAGTGGGCAGTTGCCTACAAAAGGACACAGGTATTTGAAAGGAAAAGGTGTGTACAGTGTATGAGTTAACACATGCTAAAATCACCTCTTTGCTGGAGAAGACAAAATGTTTGGGAATCCCAAGCTTGTTTTTGCTGCCTGTGGCACAGGGAACCTCATACTGTTAACACAATTCCTCCAGCTGATGAAGGATCAGCTCTGATGCACTCTGAAGGATGTTGCTTATGCCTTGGCTGGAAAAATGGTGTTTTCTGTATATTGGTGGAGGACAGGCAAGAAGGATACATAGTGGGAGTGGTGGATATAATTCTATTATATAATAATAATTATATATTTCTACATAATATATATATATTCCTATATAATTCTATTATATAATTCTACTATATAATTTCTATGAGAGAATTCTTTGGCCACAGTACCTCATGATGTGAATTTCCTACAGGTATGTATTTTGCCCTCTCAGGTTCTTTTAGGGAATGATTTGTGATTACTTGTCTAAGATTAGGAGTACAGAGGCTGTTTCAAATGTCTCTTAAAATCTGTGGTATTGCAAACAACGGATATAAAATGAGATTCACACACATAGCTTTGCTGTTGGCCAAGAAATGCGTTGCAATATGCCGGAAATCCAAACATCCTCCTACTCCCAGAGCCTTGCTGACAGATCTACAACAACTTCTTTCTCTTGAAAAAGCTACATCCAGAATCAGAATGAGAAACAGAGAAGCCTGCTTATTCTGAGAAACTAATGTAATCTTTAAAATGGGGAGTTAAAGATTCCTCATCAATGTGAAAATCACATTTCTTTTAGAAAATTTTACATTTTTGAGTAACACCGAGATTATCTAAAATCACCCCCCCAAACAGAGAGAAAAAAATCTTGTCATCCTTGAAAAAGCAACAACAGCAAAACCACAGGATTAGTGTCATTGTTTTCTTGTATAACTTTCAGACCTACAAATCATTGGCCTTCTGTGTAAGTACTGGGGTGTGCATTAATGGAACTTGATACAGAAATAGAACCTGAGTTCAGCAGATCCTCCTTTGTTGAAAAACCAATTAAAAAAGCAAACACGAGGGAATAGAAAAACAAGTAACTTTTACAGGGATGTATTTTTTAAACAGAGCATACTTTGCAAGAAGTGCTGTATTAGATGCTAGATATTTTAATTAGCTGTTTAGAAAATCAGGTTGACAGTGTCCTTTAATTAGTAGACATTGACTTATTCCACGTGTATTATGGCATAGTGAATCTTATTAAGATAAATGTTTCTCTCTGAAGATATGAAAAAAAAACCCACTATCATTTGTTTGCTTACCAGATTGCTCACCATCAATACAGCTGCTATTTAAAATGATGAATTTTAGTCACATATTTAATTAGCTAATAGCTGATCTCACTGTAGGGTCTTGAACCTCCTTACATGTGTTCTTTCATCCAGAAAAACTCTTTGGTTGTATCTTGTTTTTGAAGTTTTCGTTTGAAATTGTCCTTGCTACTTTCAAATCTAAAATGCAGCAAATTAAATTCTTAAAAGTAAAAATTATCGTGAAAACATTCAAGGTTTGGAGTGTAGTTTTATACCTACTGTTCGTTATAATATATTGCTAGTGGCTATGAATTTAAAAAAAAAAAAAAAAAAAAAAAGCAAAACATTAAAAGTTTTTAAAGTTAGTTTTTCCACTTGGATTGCTGCAGAGATTTGGTTTATGAGAAAATGATGTGCATTTTAAAAGGCTATTAACTAGCTTAGGCTGTCAGTGCATTTGTGCAGTGTGCCCACAGAACATGAGTTGTGTGATGGCCATAGTGGGGAAGTACAGCAAATGCACTTCAGCCTATATTGTGTCAAGATAACTATATATATATATGTATAAAAAAAATATATATATAGACATGTTGCTTAATGAATTCCACATGAAAGGCAGCAAAGCTCTGATGGGCATCACTCATTTTGAAGAGGACTTCTTGGGAGATTATTTAGCATTAGTTGTTTGTATTATATGCCAAATGGTGCTTCTTAATCCCCATGGGTTATACCAGTGTGTAGGGTGATATTCAAGGGAAAATACCACCCTCTTGACAGAAGAGGTAGTATTTGCCTGGCCTCTAAACCTTTTATTTTCCCTGCACTTTGCTGAGGTATGTCATTCCACCAGTACAAAGAAGATAAGCAAGAAGAAGGTTAGTAAAGGAGAATTTCCTTTGTTACAGAGACTGCATCTGAATGCATTGCAATGGCAGGTATCGTGTGGCCAAGCAGAAACAGCACTGGAGTGCTGCAGAGCTTGAGGCTTTCCTGTGAATAACCTGGAGGTTATTCATGGGGGCAGGATTAGGTAAAGCCAGGCTGCCATCCATTGCAAAACATCTGAAGAGCTCTACAAGAGGCATTTGTGACAGGATTTGTAGCTCCATGGAGCTCCATGGTGTGTACCTGTTATTTAATTTCCATTATTTCAACAAAATATATGTATAAACAATTAAATGAACATCCTTTAAAAGGATACTTCAGAATACTATATGATCAATGATACCAGTTCCTTGGAAACTGCTATAACCCAGGTGGCTCAAAATCAGAGAATGTGCTTTTTGAAAGCAAAGGGCATGCAGGTGCCAAGAGCTTCACAGTGATGGGTGAACAATATACCATCAACTAGGGTGGAGTATCCATCAGGCTGAGTTTTTTTCAGTTTTTTCTACTTAAAGCAGAATTATTCTCTGACCTCAGGGCAACTGGGCTGGTGAAGGGACTCGAGCACAGATCCTAAGAGGAGAGGCTGAGGGAGCTGGGGGTGTTCAGCCTGGAGAAGAGGAGGCTCAGAGGAGACCTCATCACTCTCTACAACTCCCTGAAAGGAGGTTGGAGCCAGGGGGGGGTTGGGCTCTTTTCCCAGGCAACTCTCAGCAAGACAAGAGGGCACAAGAGGTCTCAAGTTGTGCCAGGGGAGGTTTAGGTTGGACATTAGAAAGAATTTCTTTACTGAGAGGGTGCTCAGACATTGGAATGGGCTGCCCAGGGAAGTGGTGGATTCTCCATCCCTGGAGATATTTAAAAAGAGACTGGATGTGGCACTCAGTGCCATGGGCTGGGAACTGCAGCGGGAGTGGATCAAGGGTTGGACTTGATGATCTCTGAGGTCCCTTCCAACCCAGCCAATTCTATGATTCTATGATTCTCAGAAGCATGTTATTACTAAAAGAAAGAATTGACTCTTTGGATTCACCATTATTTGCTCTTGCTGTTGTCCCCTAGCAGCATGGATTATAAACCTTATGTTCCAGTCGTGCAGGTGAAATCTCTGTTACCTTAGCCCTGCTACTGAATTAGCTTTTACATCTGGACATTGTTTATATCCCAATGAATGTTGCCTGAGTAAAGACTTCTCCTTAACCAATTACACCAGATGTTTTATCTGTGAAGGTCCTAATTAAACAGCATCTCTTCTTGTGTTTGCTTTAAATCCTGCCTATTGTGTAAATCTCTGTGAGACTGCAGTGCCATCCTGGGACACTTTACCAATATTTCTGTCACTTTCTGGTTCACTGGCTGATTGCAGCTGCTCTTTTTTAAAAGTTCTTACTTACTGTATGGAAGGGTAAGCTTGAGACTTGGGGAACCAATTCAGTTCCTTGCTCAGTGTGCTTCTCAAGTGATGCTAAATCATGGATGACCCCATCAGGATGTAGTGGCTGATGGGGTTGCCATTCTTCGTGTCCAAAACTGCAGTTTCCAGAATTTTTAAGCAAAGATGGAACTGACTCTAAAGCCCTTCTCTATAGACATTGCCAAGTTGCAGGCACCCAGCAACTCTGCCATGCATTTGGATTTTGGGATAGTTTCAGGCATGGGCAGGGTTAGCTGTTCTGCAGTGCTGTGCCCATTCCTTACACAGACCCTCAGGATATTTGAACTTTGGTTCTCCCGTGTAATGGAACATTATTTTCTGGCAGATCAGACTGTAGGAGCTTTTATATTCCAGGTGCTGTAAAGTCAGCTTTTCTACAGCTTGTATCCAAGGCTGGGTATAGAAAAGTGGGTATGATTTGGTCTTGCTGAATATCCAGTTCTCAGCACTGCCACTCATAGGAAGGGAAACAACTTTGGTAATCACAGGTCAGGAATACCTAGGATGACATATTACTTGGCCAAAATACAGATAAATTGAAAAAAAAATACTATGTGCTTTATGTCTTCAAACACATAAAATAGTCATTTGAAAATGTTATTAGGACTGTGGTCTTGGTGTAACATTCTCTGGTGACACTAAAGCCAGTTTTTGGCCTATCTCAAGATGGCTGAAGTTTGCATGGGCAGAATTAGTCCCTCATAATCTTGGTAACAGCCTTATCAGCTACAGCATTGGTGTTAGAGGCATTATGACCTTTTTTGCTTGAGTTTGCATTGCTTTGCCATAGCAGAGAATATTTATGATGAGATTCATCAAATAATGCTGTCACCTGTACTCTTGATGGAAGGTGGTTGGCCTTGGTAGGCCCCATATTTTGGTTACTCTGTATACCAGATCCCATAGAGAATGGTTCTGACTTATTATCCTGTTCCTAAGGTGTTTGGAGTGGTGCCATGGACTGGAGTTTTCCTTATTGTACTATTATTAAAGGCCAATATTGGTGATATTTGTGAGGACTTGTTCACAGATCATAGAATCTGCTGATTTAGAAGGGACCCATCAAGTCCAACTCCTGTCCCTGTGTAGGGCACCCCAAGAATCACACCTGAGAGTGTCATCCAGACTCAGGCAGCCTTGGTGCCAGAACTACTTCCACTGCTCAGCCACCCTCTGGGTGAAAAACTTATTCTTTATATCCAACCTAAACTCCCCCCAGCACATCTCCCTACCATTCCCTCGGGTCCTACCGTGGGTCGCCAGAGAGCAGAGGTCGGTGCCTGTCCCTCCTGCTTCCCTGGTGAGGAAGCAGTGAGCTGGGATGAGCTTTCCCTTCAGTCCCCTCCAGGCTGAGCTGACCAAGTGCCTTTAGCTGCTCCTCATGTGGCTTTCCCTCTAAATCCTTCACCAACCTCATAGCCCTCCTCTGGACACTCTCCAGTAGCTCCATGTCCTTTCTGTACTGTGAGGCCCCAAGCTGCACACAGCACTCAAGATTGGGCTGCACCAGTGCAGAGTAAAGTATGACAGTGACCTCCCTGCTCTGAACAGACTTTTTTTTTTTTTTAATTAATTTTAATTTGGATGATACCTACTCTGCTTGCAGAGCTAACATCGATGGCCTGGGTTTTTTTTTAGCAGAAACATTGTCAGAGCCTTCTCTCTGACAGGAGTCAAAGCTGAAGCACCATCACAACAGATACTTGCATTTATTCTGTACTCTGGATGGCACTTGATGGCTTGTGGAACACTGACAAGCCAGCAGTGTTCCTGCACAAGAACAAAAGGTGTGAGGTGAACTAGGAGCTCGATGACTGACAGGCTCAAATCCAGTGCACTGAACTCAAGCCCACACATGAACTTTACTACCAAAGGTAATCTACCTGCAGCCTTTGGATTAATTCCTTGGATTCTTTTAAAAGGAAAAAAAGATCATTATTACTCGACGTGGCTTACATCTATTTCATTCCTATCTGAGCACTCGCAGGTCTTCTATATGACAAAAGAATATAGTTCCTTGCCACCTAGCATGTGAAAAAAAAAACCCTAAGGAAGGGAAGTGCATATTAGGGTGAGCCAGCTGTTCCCCATGAACTAAAAATGGCCATTCTGCACTTGGATTTTTATCGTGTATTAGTTGCCATGTGTTAGCTAACATAAGCTTATTGCACTCTAAAGTAAATTCCTGCAATTTCAGTTTACCTCCTCTCTCCCAGCTGCTGCATGTAGTAATTGTCTCTCAGTGCTTTACTGCTCCTTTTCCTGTGCCACTAGTACCTTGGAGAAATTGTAACTAAAAACAAATAATGAATTTATTTTAAAAGTATGAAACTTAGCATGGTTCCTAAATCCATTATGAACTCTTCTGAAGAATTAAATTTCAGTTGGGGGCCAAATAATCAGCTTCAAGACAGCAAACAATTGTTCAGTTTATCCTGCATTAAATTCTGATCTCTTATCTCTTGAGATGTTCAGTAGGTACATGAAAAGAATTTTAACAGAGTAGATGTTGAAAAGGATTAAAAGATAGAGAAGAACAGTAGAGGATATTAAAATGTAATGCATTATATTTGTCTATATATATAAATACAGGGCAGAGTCTGGAAAATTTCTATAATAATTAAGAAATACTCATGAAAAACTGATACTTATATATTAAATAAATTTCATTAAATATATGAAAGCATCACACAAGCATATATTTAAATTTTTAAGCAGAGGTGCAGTAATGACTGCCACCAGGACAGTATCAGGACCATGTAGATCCCTTGGAAACATCCACAAAGTAAAAAAGCAGATTTAGCAGCCACACCATTACAAACTACTTGAAAGAGCTTTCCCCACCAAGGGCTTCCAGTGAATTGCAGGGTTCCAGCATAGAATTCTTTGGACCCCTGAATGGCACAGAATAGTTTTTCTTGCTTGGCATTGCACTTCAGGTTTGAAATTTCAAATCCCAGGAGACCTAATTTAGCCATTCATCTCTCCCCCCCCCAAAAAAAATGCACTTTTATCATATATCACAGAGTGGGTTCCTTCAGGCTGAGTGTTTCTCTGTGTAATTGCACAATATTGATGCACATCCATGAGGAAAACCATTAGGAACAAACGGGACAAAATATCCATAAAATGTAAAATTAAAAAGATATATTTTTGAGGAGGGAAATGAGCTGATGCTTCACCTTGTGCCCTTGCATGGGCACAAATTGATCCAAGTTTGGTAATCACAGTGTCTCAGGTTCCCTATCTGTTATCTCAGCATAACTTTTTGATTATTTGTCGTGCACAGAATGAGGGGAGACACTATTTGACCTTTCCAGACTTGCTGTATTTTAATTTTTCTTAAGCTTTGAAATGACACAGAAAAACCCAAGAGGTAATATTATTTTCGTAAAGAACATCTGAAGCTACACTAGGCATGTTCTGAACACATTAAAGATACTGTCCTGACACAAGAAATTTATGATCTGCTTTTAGATATTTTGTAACTAATGAGAGCAATAAATGCTGGGAGAAAGAGAGGATCAAGGTTACAATAACAAGATTATACCATTCCTCCAGTATGTATGCACATTTTTTAAAAACTCACTTCAATTTTGCTGCTTCAGTCTAGGCTTTGGTTTTTCAGTTTGGCTCCCTTGTTTTCTTTATCAGATTTAATTTTCTGTCTGAATCCACCAGACCATAACATCCTGGTTAAAAGCTCTGACCAAATATTTTTATTTTATTTTTTTTTTAAATTAATTTTAATTTGGATGATACCTACTCTGCTTGCAGAGCTAACATCGATGGCCTGGGGTTTTTTAGCAGAATTTTTGTCAGAGCCTTCTCTCTGACAGGAGTCACAGCTGAAGCACCATCACAACAGATACTTGCATTTATTCTGTACTCTAGTACTGCAGTACTTTAGGGAAAGTGATAAAAAATAAGTAATTATGATTTCTGCATAATCACACTTGGATTTTTGAATCTCCACTTTGAAGAACCGTACCATGCAGTATTCCCTGGATGTGGTGTGTGAAACACTTGCAAACTAACTCATGTTACTACTTTTATCTTCTTATTCTCATCCAGCCTTAACAGTTATTTAAAAACGGTTTGTGAAAAAAATCTATAATGCACCTAACTGGCTTTTTTGTCATGTACAGAAAAGGGTGAGTTTTGCCAATTTTTTTTAACAGTTTGAAAATATCAGGATTATAAAATTGGATTTTTATTGATTTTCTTGGAAGATTTTTTGGGTTTTGACAGGTATGTATTGACAGTGGCCACCTCTAGTTGAATCAGAATTATTGAATGTGTAATACAAATCATTCCATCTTCAACATATTTGAATTACAGTCCTGTTAAAAAGTGATCAGAAATCTTTTCTCCTTTCAGTCTTTGCTCTTTTGGCATTATGCTTTCTCACATTCTTTAGTTACCACACAGTCTTGTGGGCTGCAGACAAAAGATAAACAGAAAATGGAATATCTAATGGTTTGAAAACAAGGAGAGATAAAAAAGTCAAACACACTGAATTTCTTATAGATTATAAATAAATAGAAAAATGGCACAAATGCATAGAAAAACAGTTTATTTCTCAATATTTTAATGAAGGCAGTTGCCAGTCACATTGATTTTTATTTAAATTTACCTAAGCTGATGAATCATAACAGAATTATTGCCTAATCTTCCTAGTTTGGGCCAGCATTTAATTTTTATTTCTGTTGCCTCAGTTTATTTTTTTTTGTTTATTTAAGAGCCCACTCCAGAACCCAGAAGTAACACAGGGAAAAGAGGGAGCCTGCTTCAAGTCACTTCCAGCCCAGCACAAGAAGTGGATCTAAGAGACAGAGTAAGCCCAGACTGTTCCCCATGACAGACACTAATCCTGGCACACAGCTGACTCTTCATTATCATTCCGTCAGCAGACATCACAGCACAGGAGATTTTTAGGGAGGGATTTAAAGAAGGAAAATTAGGTGAGTGGGAGTGAGAAGCAGCAGTGAGGGAAAGCATGAAGGTGCTGGTTTGAAAATGTAACAAGCAGAGAGTTATTACTGAATGAAATGTGTGGGGGGAAGACGTTGATTTCGCTATCAGGTATTAAAAGATGATGGGGTGGGAATAAGCTGTAAAGAGCCACAAAAATGAAGTAGCTTTTGCTTGCTGAGATGCTGAAGGGGGTGGGGGATACACTGAAATAAGGAATGTGGATAAAACAATGTTCATGAAGATAAGCAGGACAGTGGTTTTTTCCAGTGGTGTTCTGTTACTTTGTTGTTTTGTGATGTCCAAAATTAGATTATTAGCTCTGGAAGGGCAGGGAATAAAGGTATTTTTGGAATAACAAGCACCCTAACATATTTTCAGGTGTTCTAAAAATGCAGACATAAAAATGAGCAACTGCTTCCCCCGAGTACCATTTTCCTTCTTCTTCAGCCCTTATTCTTCAAGTTACACCATTCAGTTATCTTTCTATTTTCAAAAGAATTTTCTATATGAACTTTCCAGTTCTCTCTTGTCAAATTATCTTACTGTTTTTGGAAAGACTGCATATCATCTATATTTAACACCATTTCAGCTTGGTGATGTGACTATATCATAGCATTAAACTCAGACTAAAAAAATGAGTGTGGCATTTCTAGGTTTTTCAAGTGTGTTAGCTCAGAAGAGCTAATTTGAGTGGAAAAAGTGCTTTCCCCCAGATGTCTTGGATTTCAGTAGACCTTCTTGCAGGTGTTTGAGTTAACAGGACAGCAGTTAGGTGCAAAATGTATTAGTATTTGTGGCCACCATGGAAGAGACTCACAGTGAAATGTGAATAAGGTCATCTGAAGATCTGATATGAAAGGTTTCTCCACAGGCACTTAATTCTTAGAAATTTACAGATGAAAAATGCTATATGAGTATTAATAGATAGGAATGAAATATAGATGAGGGGACACTAAAGCTGGAATAGCAAGTAGAACAAAGGGAATAAGGGGATGTGGGGACATGATAAGAAACCAGACTAGAGCTGCAGACTTGCACAGGAGAAAAAAAAAAAAAGGAAAGTTGAGATAAGGGAATGACGAGGTAAGAGGTAAGTAATATGAGAAATTATTTGAAGGAGGGCTGGGCTGGGAAATGGCTATCAGGGAGCCTAAAAGAAAGGGGCTGTACCAGGATAAAGGATGACCAGTAGCAAAAAACTGTCCTAGCAACTGCTACAGATAAGGTCACATTTTCATAGAAAAAGAGAAAGCCAGACTTGGCAACAGACTAGACAAGGAAAGAGGAAAAGAATCAGGTTTTCTTAACAGACAGACAGGTAGGAGGTACTGTAGTGCACATACACTGAGAGATTCCAGGAGAGTATTTTTGTCTGTTAATCCTGAATTGGTGCTGATGATGTTTCCCAATGGATGTGCAAGAACATGCAATATAAACAATAAAACAACATAAGATCTGAATGGATGAAAGATCAGAGGACAAGCAGCATGTTCTGTAGAGTGATGTCCCTGGATCATGTGCCCATCAATGAACCAGAAGGAAAAGAGGGCCTAGGTGATCTGCTAGTCTGGGAAAAGTCAAAGGCAGAGGATGTGAGTGTGTGTACTCACTGTAGTTCACTGCCAGACAAATCAGCCTTTGTAGTACACTAGTGACCCCCTATAGTTCATGCAGACTGCAGAGGGAAAAGTCTAGAAAATACTGTCCAGAGGTTGGATCTAGATGACCCTTGCTGAGCAAAGAACAGTATCCAGACTCCAATAATTTCACAAGGGTGCATATTCTGCCCCCCTCACAAAGCCCCCTTAGCACATCAGTTTAGACAGGTATTTCATCAAGTCACTGGCACAGGAAGGTGAGTAAGGTAATAATGAATTGGCTTATATAATACTGAAAGTGAAGTAGATGGAAGGAAAGAGGGCTTCATGCCACCGAAAGAGAAACAGCTTAGGAAGAGAAACCACAAAAATAGGCACTGCAAAAATAACCAGAGAACTATGAACTGAAAGAAGAATGAATAAGACTGAAAGCCAGGGAAAAAGGAAGCAACTGACCGTACAGAAAAATGTAAGCATGTAGAACTTGCAGGTAGTAGCCATGTGAGTCTTTTTAAGAAGAACTGACCTGGAGCAGAGAAGGCACATACCAGATAGGAAGACATAAAGATAAAATTATGTTTAAAGGACAAAAGCTTAGATGGAGAAAGACACAATTTTACCTGCCTTGATTTTTAAGCTTCACTGAAAAATTGTTGGACACTAGGAAGTGGTTACAATAATTTACAACCTATAAGGAAGCAAACACCTGAGTGTTTACACAGCCCATAAACACAGCCCTGTCTATTTCCATTGCTTAGCCTTGCATGCATACTCCCTGTTTCACAGTTTTACAGCCACTCAGCTCGGGGTGCATTCAGCTCCAAGTCTGCCTGTGTGAATAAATGATTCTAGGCCTTGATGCTTGCACTTGTAGGACTCTGCTTGTCCCATGGCCAGCCTGGCTTCTGACAGCTTGGAGTTTGTGCTGAGGGTGTCCAAGGAGTTTTCTGACTCTGAGTCTTGCATTAGTGAGACACGGATGATCAGACCCAACCTGCTGGGTCTCTCGGGAGACACACACATCATTAGCCCCTTTACACCAAAGACTTCAGTGCTGTATTTGCCACATGGTGAGTGTCACCCAGTGGGCCTGAAAACCCCACACAGAAACCCTCCGGTCCCCAGGAAGCATCACTGTGTTTGCCATATGGTCAGGCTCACCTGCTAGGGCTGGGAAAAGAAGACAGACGGGCAATACGAGCACATAACGAAGCCCCCCGCTGGGCTGCCTTAAAAATTAAAAAAAAAAAAAAAAAAAAATTAAAATAATAAAAGTTGACATAACTGCCACATGATCAGCCTCACCTGCTGAGTTTTGGGGCAGGTGTGGCAGTCACGCACACCTGAATTTGCCGCTTCTGCCCGCAGGCTCCCTCTTCATTACGCCTGTTCCCCACCTCAGCGGAGCAGGGGGATGCTCTCCCGCCCTTCCCCAAACCTCCCACCCGTGCCCTCCGATCCCCCCGGGCTGCGAGGCTGTGCCTGCTCCCTGACCGAAGCAGAGGGGGACATGCCGCCCCTCCACAGCCAACCCCTCCTCCTCGGAGCTCTGTGACTGCCACAGGGCCGGACCCGACGCTCCGCGGGCCCAGGTGAGGGCTCAGGTACGCGGCCACTGCCGCCTCCTCCAGGGCGCTGTTACGGTAATTGCCGAGGTGGAGACAGTCACCGGGGAGAAGCTAACAACCCCCTCCTGCCTTCCCCTGGGCGAGCACCGCTTGTAAACACCCGCAGCCAGCAGCACTGCGGCTGAGGCAGCCGCCCGGGGCTCTCCTCACGCACGGCCGTTCCCGCCTCTCACGCAGCGCCCGCTCCCCTCACGCACGGCCGCCCCCCCGCCAGCATCCGGGCGGCCGCCGGCCTGGGCGACGCCGGGAGCGGACGCTCTGCTCCCTCCCCTCCTTCTCCTCCTTCCCGTTCCCAGCCCGCTCAGGCTCCCCGGGCGATGCTCTCCCCCCCGCACCCCCATACTGTGCCGCCATGTAGGGCTTCGGAGGAGGGGAGCGGGAAGGGGAATGGGGGGGGGGGTGCGGGAGTCCCCTGTGCGTGACGTGTGTTGCCATGGCGACGCCGAGGCAGCGTCTCCCTCCGTGTATGGGGGGGGGATGGAGAGGGGGGGGGATGACAACAAATATGGCGGAGAGGAGCAGGACGGCAGAGACGGGTCAGTGGCAGCCGCAGTCGCCTGGGCGGGGGGAGAGGGGAAGAGCCCCCCCTTCTCCAGGGGCTTCTGGCAATGGAGGGGGCGTGACTCGCAGGGGAGTGCAGGGGACGGAGCCCTTCCCTCAGGGGACAGGGAGGGAAGCGCCTCTTGGCCGAGGGCACTGAGGTGGAACAGGGGCCGCGGGGCAGAGGCCCCATCCCAGGGAAGGTGCGGAGGAGGGAAGGCACCATCCCCTGGGGGATGAAGAAGCATCATCTCCCGGAGGATGAAGAAGCATCATCCCCTGGGGGGTGAAGGAGCATCATCCCGCGGGAGAGGTGCAGGCGGGGAGTTGCCCCTTCAGGCAGGGAGAGGGGAAGAGCCCTGTCCGAGGCGGGATCGCCCCAGTGTGGGAAGCAAGGCGAGAGGGTGAGAGCCCTGCTCACCCAGCAGCCAAAATGTGTGGGAGAACCCAGGCTGTGCAGGGGGAAGCGGCCTCTGGTGTGGGGCAGCCCGCGCTGCACCATCCTCCCCGCGCAGGGGGTGATGGTGGTGAAGAGTAGAGCATAAAGGTGGGGCAGAGGAGTTCCCCTCCTGCAAAGAAACTAAAACCTGCTTAATTTACAATGAAAAAAAAAAAAAAAAAAAAAAAAAAAAAAAAAAGTGAAGACACAGGGATGGAACTGAAAGAGCAGCACAAGGTTGGTTGCTTGGGAGCTGACCTGACCTGTCCTGGGAGGTGTGAAGGACCCGGAGGATGGAGAGGGGCAGCAAACACCTCATGTCACATCTGCCTTATTCTGGGAGGGTCTCTTTAAGGAAGGTGGCAAATAATATTCTTAACAGTGTTTCTCTTAACTGTATGTGTGAAGATAAGTTTGTTGGTGAAACTGAAGTTTTGTGTTTCTTTATAAGGATCCTCTAGGGACAGGGGTCTTTGGTATAGTCCAGGTAAGGTCTTTTCCAGCCCACGTGAAAACAAAAGCCCCCCAAATAAGTTACGTAAATTAGAGACACATTTGGAGGATGAAACAAAGATAATGGCAGGTTTGCTGAATATTTAATTTCCCAGAGCATCATACATAAATTATCTGTTTTCCTGGACCGAAAGTTCATTTTTCTAGCCTGCTGTGCTAGCTGCTGTGCATCTGCTTTTCAGCCTCAGAAGTGGCTCCAAATGAAGATGTGTTATCCATAGGACTGTCTCAAACCTGTGGAAGGTATGAGATTCAGCAAGATGATTTAGTTTAGGTGCTTCAAACCCAGATCAGTGGTGTTTTTCCAGTTCAGTAACAAAACCAGCTTCTCTAACGAAAGTTTAGGACCAGGTCAACATGAGTACAGATGCCTGTATTTGCTAATTTTTTGACCCATAAACCACATGGAAGTATTTACCTTTTTGGACATGAATCTAGCTGAAATTTCACTGGTTATCTCATTCTCCCCGAGTTGCTCTTCCTCTATTACCATCAGAAAACTTGCTTTCAGAGGCCTGAATGGTCAAAGGGTGCAGGTTATCTCTGAGTTCTCTTATAGTTTTCTATCTGAGACAGCTAAATACCAGCCTGGATTGACAGTTCTAATATGTGTTATTCCACAGTATTTATTTTTTGGATATTAATGGTTCTGATATTTGATTGAGTCCTCATCACTGAAATCATAGTGAAAGCAAAAAAGGCATTTACTCCCAGTACAGAACAACATATAAATGTATGTCTTTAGACCAAAGATCCTTGTTATCAGAACAAACAGATTTCCCAGCTGAATATGTAGTTTTTCATGCTTACATGGTATGATAGATACCCTGCAGTGTGGTGTTAAGAAACATTTCCTATAAAGAATGTTAAGAATTTTTGAAAGCATTCACAGCCAGGCTGACCTGGCTTCAGGTGGGAGAGCTTCAAACCACTGCTGAGTGCTGAAGCCCAACTCCAGTTTGAGTAGGAAGTAACATTTCTAAAATATCATTGAGATAATTATTTCAGAGATCTGCATGTGGAGGACCTGATAGAATAGCTGTGTAAATTCTGCAGTGTTTTCTAATTGATTTTAATGTCACAGTGCTGAGCTGTACTCTGTGAAAAGATAGCTTTTGATTATTCTTTCAAAAAAGAGTAGTTTTTCTTTTAAAAATATTTAATCACATATGGTAAGAAAATATTCTAGTATAAGGAACACACTGCTTTCTTTTAGGTGACCTTTATTATTAAATAACCCAAAGTAAATAAGGCAATTTATTTGTGTTTAGATATAGGCCTTTTTGATAACTAGAATTCTTATTCACTGGCTTTATCATGAATAAATTTGAAATGGGAGATACCAGCTGATTACTTTTAACAATAATATTTAATCATGGACTTTAAAATAACACTGCACATAAGTGGTATTTTTGGTCTTCCAGGCAATTTTAATTTCTTCAATTGAACTGTCCTTTCTAAAATTATTTCTAAATCTTCAAGTGTATATAAACAATATAGCTTGATTCCTCATGTACACTGCTAGCTTGTAAATTGAGCTGAATTCCAGTGTTTGGGAAAAGACATTGAGGTCTTCTTGCTGAAACAGATCTGCCCACTGTATCCTCCTGTCAACATGATGAGATTTCAAAAGCCAGTGGAAAGCTGTAAGGGTAGAGGGCCCAGACTTGCAGATGTTCACACGCCATAAAGAGCTATTTACAGTTGTTTATAAACTGCTGCAGGATGTATTTGTAAACAAATTTAAACAGCATTTTGTTCAACAAACACATTTGCCAGAACCTTTTGATACCATCAGTACATTTTAGCTTAAGCAGTTTGAAGGCCAGAGGATATTACAGAAGGTTTGTTGGTAAATTTGAAGCACTCTGTAAAACCATGAACTACTTCAGTTTTTGCTGCTTACGTTGAAATATTAATGGGAGTGATGTATAGAAATTAACTATAGTCACTCCAGAAAAATAATAAGCATTGTGCTCTGTTGCCTGTAGACTGAAACTCAACTAATTTCCAGCTTCTGCAGTTATCTAGTGGAAGCAATCCCCACTAGAAGAATTCACTGAAGAAGAAGAACTGCTGGTATATTTTTGGTACTTAGAGCTTTGATCATATTTCTCTTACATAATTTCCCATATAAGGAGACCTGAGAAATACTAATGAAGGCTTTATACAGCCAGGAGATATAATTTCAGGAAACAAAAGAAACAGAAATACTCTGGGTATCCCAGTTGCCACTTCTTAATGGTTTACTGCATCCCAGCCGTATTTCAAACAGTTTCTTTCTTTGACAAATAATCAAAGCTTTTGAAAGTTACTTACCTCCAGCCTCCCAACGTTTTTTCTTCCAGTGAAGTTCAAAGCACCCTATTAATTATTACCGCCTCTGAGAGGAGGTTTTTGAATTTGTAAAAAGTAAAACGAGACACACTGAGAATTTTAATAGCTTTTATTCTGAAATCTGTAGAACAGAAGTTTCTGTGAGTTTCTTTGGTGTTGCTGTCGCTGTATTTAGAAGGCAAAAGTCTTGTGCAAAAAAACCCAGATCGACCTCAGGATGGGTTCCTGTGGCCCACCCGGCATTTCTGGTTTTTAAAGTTGAGCTTCATAGATGCAGTGCTCATTAAAACAGGTTTTTAAAGTCAGCTTCCTCTGCTAAAATGTAACTGGTTTGATGCCCTCATGGGGCCATTAACAGCGCTGGGTACCTTAGAGCTGCAACACAAACTTTCCAAACAGGACACCCAACAAAAGCAGCTGTTGTCTTTTACAGAAGAAATGGACAACTTGTCTACGCTCAGAATTTTTCTGTCCTCTTCTTCCTCTTCCTTCCACCAACACCTGTTAGGGACAAAAACATTGTACCCGAGGTAAGAAATTCTTCCAGGACCAAATTTTTTCTATATAATAGAGATAAACCATTTTACAGGGAATCAAGGGTTGGTTATGGGTACACATCTATGTGTCCCATATCCCAGCTCCCCACAACTCATCATTTTCTTCACATTGCCACAGAGGCCAAGCCTGTTATTTCAGAAGTGATATATGGTTTAACCTTAGATTTTTAAATATGTGTTTGTTTGTTTCTTTGGTTTTTTAAGTAATTTTACTACTTGTATGCCAGAATGGTTCAGAAGTCTCTGCTCAACCAAAACAATAATAACAAAAATCTTAATTTTGTCACAGGCTGTGCAAATTCAGAGATGTGGACCTCAGTATTAAATCTAGGGCTCTGATCCCACAAAAGTTTGGTGCATATGTGGGGATAGTAATGGTTGGTTCTGTTTTAGGGTAGGTGATATATTCAGGTTAGAGAGCAGAACATACACAGTCTGATACATTTGTAATGTACACACAGGTGCCCCTGTTCACTCAAGTATGGATAACTGGCTGATTCTAAAGCTTAGAAAAGGGGATGGGAGAAGAAAGTATTTGCCTTAAATTATTATTATTATTATTATCATCATTATCATTTTCATTATTATTATTAGTAAATAAGCTATCTCACTGTATTTCACTTCTGTGCTAATTTGTGGAGCTATTTACTTAGCAGTGGAACTCACAATCATGAGTGAAACCCAGCAAGATTTCTGAAACACACAGTTTCATAACCACCTTGACAAATGTGTTGAATTTCAGTCTCCTCAAAAGCAAGCAGAACGTTGGTTCCCATGAATCACCAGAGCAGAGCAGCTGGAATCCATTCCAAAGCAAGCCCAGCTGGATTCATTACAGGTCTAGTGATGGATTTTCACTTGCAATAAATGGCAAAGTTACCATGTGATGACAGTAAACTCTAGAGCTGGGTAACACCTGTCAGGTGACTGTCATGTTTTCATACATACAGAGTGCAGGTGAGATGGTGTGATCACTTCATTAATGAAAAATTCCTCAAATAACCTATACAAACCCAAAGGCAGCCACATGATTTCAGGGGAATTCCATGTAAAACAGGAATGCGAGATAAACTTCCCTCTGTTCTACTCACCTATAGCCATGGTCTGTAGTACTGCAGAATAAGAAATGTTTTGTAGTTACACAGCATCCCAGTGTCTCTGCTTATTATTTTATTTCTAAGCAGTACAAATAATCAGTAACTTAGTGTTGGAGCTCTCTGTATGGAAGCTGCCTTGTAAGTAGGTTTGGCTTGTTCTGAATATTCCAAATACTTCGTGTGCATTTCATATTCCTATAAATATTGCATCAACATTTCCTTAGCTAAAAAAACCTGCTGAATAGGGTGTATGAGTAGTGTTCTCTGTGGTTAAATTCCTGTTGTTAGGTTGCTGATGCAAGAGAGTTAATTAATCAAGTTTGCTTTGCTGACATTTTTATGTCAGGAAATTCTGAAACAATATTTAAATCCTTTGCCATGCAGTACTTTGTGAACAAAATCAAACACTGCAACGATCTAACTGTTTGACATGAAATACTAGATCGTGTTCAAGTGTTTCTTAACTAAAGAGTAAATTCAGTTATGTGAGTGGGCAGGTTTTGGGTGGAAGAAATTCTCAGTGGCTTAAAATACTTGGGTTTGGAATGGACTGTTCAAGGGGAAAGTGCTGCTCACTAAGAAGTTAGAGGAGTTGTTTCAATGAGTAATTATAATTATGGGACTAATTAATAGTGTAATTGATTTCAGCAACCTCAGGGAATAAATTATTCCAGTAGTAGTACTAAGATCCCCCAATTATTTTAGTAGTCAAGACGATTTTAACTCCAAAATGAAGAAATGATCTGTGTCTGAAACTCTGTTGACCTAAACTGACAGAGAGGTGCCTACCCGTAAACAAAGAGTGAACAGCAAGCCAGGTAACCCTATAACTTTAAATAACTTTAAATAACACATTTTCAAGAGCTAAGAAAATAGAGAAGTTCAGCCCACGAAGGATACATGAATTATGGTGGGTAATACACAGGATGGAAATTGTCAGGGAACTTTTGTTGCCCAATTTTCACTGCCACAATCTGTAGCCCAGGCAGTTTCAGCAGTGCTACCTCTTCCAATCCTCTGTGAAGCAGAGGGGCTTGTAGAGGGAGGTGATGCTGTGCAAAACTCCTGCAGCATTTCCCCATGGGATTTAGGGGTCTGGGGTGGAAAGCCTGGTTTCCTATAGATAAAGGCTCATGAGCAGCATAAAGATGTCAGTGGCTCAGTCAGGAATTGAATTCACATCTCTAGGTTTACTCAGTGATAATTAAATATGTCTGTTCCTTTGGGCAGGTGCATCGACACAAAGCAGATCCACAGCAGCCCTCACACTTTAAATGCTGGAAAATCAAAATACCTCTGAATCCTGGGCATGGTGTAGCCCCACAGCTGGCCTGTGTTGAGCCTCCCCAGGCTCATTGTTTTTGAGCTCAGTAGCAATAATTTACTCTTTCCTCTGCTAGTTGGGGATGTATGTGATGCATATTTCTGTTTACAATTTCTCTGGTTTATGCTTTTGCTTGGTCTGGTTTTTGTTTAAAGAATTATTGCTGCTATAGCAACTGTTGCATCATGTGATATCTTTGATATTATCAAGATGCCAAATACTTGTTAAAGAATAAATCTGTATATCAGATGAAATTCATTGATTCTGACAATGTTTTTAAGTAAACGTTTTTAGTTAATATATTTGGCACTGCTATTTTTTTCTGTAATTTTTAAATATTTCTGATTATGGGTGTTTTAGTGGATAGGTTAGAGATTATTAGTAAAAAGAGTAATGGATATTAAATTGTTCTGCCTTGCTGAATTCAAAGCATTAATTGCTTTTTTTATTTTCCCGAGGAAAAAATGTTCACTTTTTTTTTTGACATTTTGGGTTTCACTAAAATGATAGAAAACATTCCATTGCTGTTTGCCTCTGACAGGAAGGTCTGTCCTTGGAGATGGCCCACCCTGAGATAATAAACAAGGATGCTTGAAGTAAAACCTGAGGCTATGTGTTTAGGTTAAAGAAACAAGTATTACAAATAAAACCAACACAAGTTGACTTATTTACTTTTCTTATAAACTCGTAAGACAATGCCAGGGAATGAGGAATCATTGTTCAGAGCTGTATTTATCTGCCAGACCTTGTCTTCAGTTCGATGTTCTTGACTAGATTTTGGAAAAGAGCCCAAACTGTCCTTGGATTGATAATTATATTTCTATCTGGATCTCAGTTTTTTGAGTGGACCAGGCAGTGGGGATTTCTCATGATCTTTTCACACTTGATCAGCCAGTAAGCTGATGGGTTGGCTTATATTTGTATTTTTTTTTTTGTTCCTGCTTATCTTTAGGCTGCCTGCTGTCTGCTCAGTCTCAGTGCTTATGCAAAGTGCCCTGTGTGGTTCCACCACATCTTTTTGCAGGGACTCAATGTGACATCTTCAGTCATCATCTGGCTTTGACATGTTTACATATAAAACCAAGACTTTTTCCTCTCTCAGCTTTGACTGAGAGCTGGAGCAAATCACTTTGCATATGTATATCTAAAGAAGTAAGAGGTATTTAGGTGTACTTGTGCCTTCTAACCCAAAATAAAAAGTTAATGGTGCATGAGTCAGTAACTTGTGCCATAAAAGTGAGAAAAAAATAAACCATACAGGAAATGTCAATGTTTTTTTCCTATTTTTGCAACCTACCACAGGCTTTTTTGAGGTCCGTAACAGTGAGGTTGGAGTTTGTTTTTCCAGAATTCTTTGAGAACCTTTGCAAAGCTCAGAATTTACCTGATAATATCTGCCAAACTTGTCTTTTATTTTGAATGTTTTCTTGGATATGAATATCTTCTTGCAGTTCTGAGACAGACTCTTGACAACCAGTCTGTTGGTCAAACTGTAGGAGGAATGAAATGGGAGAGACAATCACTTCAAAGATGCTTTATTTCAGATTTGGTTTCTAAATAACAAAGCTATTTGCTACTATTTTTTAGAACTAGACCAAGCTGTTTCAGAATGGTGTCTGTGATAATCAACATTTTTTTTGTTCTTCTTCATCTTTGAAATAGGTAAAGGTGACAGTATGGGCACAGAACCTAAATGTCAGGCAGCAAGTGTGGTTGGAACCATGCTGGGTATTCTCCCAAATCCTGGGATTTGTAGTCTTAACATAATTTCTTCCAATTTGTTTTCAGATCACAGTGACTGTGAATTAAGTGCTTTCCAGACTGACAGCATTCTCTGCAGTATGTTTAACTTCTCAGGGTCATGCCCAATCTCTGTTGCAGGATACATGACTCTGAAGATCAAAATGAGAGTTGTGTTTTCTTATTTTTCTTATCATTTTTTTAACTAGAGGGACTGTAATTCCTGCCTGCAGCTGCCTGTAGGACTTTCAGAACTTTTAGAATTTTAGGATTTTATATTCATGGCAGACAACAGAAAACAAGTCTTCCTGAGCATCAGTGTTGCTGAAGCCTAGGGACAATGACATAAAAGTTTTTATGTAAAAAAAAAGAAATAAAATCAAAGAATGGGAGAACATAATCAGCTATTAAGACTACAGATTCCTACAAATGCAGTCATAAAAGAGTTTTATGACTATTTGCAGAACTATTTGCAGTTTTCTGAGTGCTGGAGAAGACAGTGTTATTGGCATATCCTCTCTAAGTGTTGCTTGCCCAACATTTGAGTTGAGCAATGTTCATCCAGAGACTTCAGGAGCTACCAGGAGTTGCTGTTGGTCTTCTGGATTAATTTTGCTTTCACAGACCTGAGAGTTCACATTAATTTCTCTATATGAATTTATAACAACAACACTGCTCAAGGCTTGTGAAACTCTTTGCTAGAATGCCTGGAAACTTTCCTTGGACCCTGGATGATGGGAATCTGGCAAGTAGATCTTTGCACCATAGAAATTTTCAGTATCAAAATATATCCTAATTTTTTTTTTCTAAAGGAAGAACCCCATAACAGGATGAGAGGCATCTCGATGATATTTTTAATATTTAAAAAAACAATTCAGCAAATTTCACTTGCAGTGATTTCATTTTCTCATGTCACCTTCCCTTTTTAATTGGCTATCCTCGTCAGGCAAGAAGTCTTATAATAAAAAAATGATGCAGGTTTTCCAGACAAATTTGCTTCATATTTTTCTGTGTCTCTTTTCATGCAGCTGTGCTCTCCTACCTAATGCAGCATGAGGGGAGCTGCTGGCTGCCAGCTCCATAGATTCCCAAGTTTGTCACAGCTGGAAGCTGAACTCATTGTTTACCTCATTCAAAGAGTAACTGTTATTTACTAAAGATGTAACTTCCTCTAGAAACTGCAGCTTTTAAAGAAAATCTGTCTGAATTTACGTGATGTTTACTGCAGCAAATACTTTTTGAATTGTTGCCTAAATGAAAAAAGTGTTGGCTTTGCCCTTTGGACTTAAGAACAGCAAGAAGTTCTGAATGTTTCCAAACTCTTCTTCTGCTCCCAGTCCCCTGTAATTGATTCTATTCATTTTTCACGAGCTTGATGTGAAATATATCCATGTACCCATAGTGATGAGTGTTGATAAAATAAGACTCTGTCTGGGCTTTATTTTAAATTCTTACATACTTACAGAGATTTCAGACACCTACACATTTTATACCTCATAGAAAATTACCATTAAAGTTTAACACTCTGGTAAAAGTAAATCCTAGGGATTTGCTGGAGACCCCAGGAGTTTAAGCTGTAAAGAGTTGGCATAAAATAGCTATGTCTTCCAACCTATCAGGAAAATAATTGACAAAATAAGACCTGCAGGTTGAAAAAGAAGTCTTCACTAAGTTACTTTTGCCTTTGCTTGTCTATATATTTATAGATATAATTTATATATTTATATATATTTATATATTTATATATATTATTATATATATTATATATATAATCCTATATATACTATGTATATTATATACATGTTATATATATGTAATGTAGGTAACATGTATATATATATAATGTATATATAATATATATAAATATATATAAAAATAATACATATAAATATATATATGCTATATATAATCATACATACGATTATATATAATAAATATAAATATATGTAAGTACATATAAATAATATATAAAAATTATATATTTATATGTATGATTATATATTTATATATTTATATATTTATTATATATAATCATATATAATATATATAAATATAAAATAATATCTATACATATATATAATAATATATACATTATATATACATGTTGCCTACATTACATATATATAACATATATATACACATGTATACATATATAAATAAATATATAATGTAACATATATATATAATGTAACATATATATAACTTATATATACACATGTATACATATATAAATAAATATATAATGTAACATATATATATATGATGTAACATATATATATGTTATACTTATGTAATGTATATAATATAATGTAAGTCACAAAAATTTGTGACTTGCAGCCTACTTGATGATTGTTATTCTCTTTCCTGAGTGGCTACACTGGGCCAGGAGAAGCAGTTGGAAAATATTTGCTAGGACACAGGTACCTGACAGCTTCCTTGTGCACCATGTGAAGCCTCCACTGGGAGATGTTATGGTTATGTCAGGGGGAAAGGGGGAGGCAGCTCTGTCCTCTGCTTGCTTTTCCCACACTGTCTTGTGGTGGCAGCGTTATGAATGTGATCTTCTCTCCTCTCTTTATCCAAACAGGGTTTCCCAGCTGTTCCGTAAGCAGCACAAGAAGCTGATTATTTTAGCAAAGACTTCCCCAGGAGCTCAGGCTTCTCAATGCTCTGGCTCAGCTGATCCTCTGCCTCCTCCTCTGTTGCTTTGCTCCCTGGCAGCTCCTGCACTCCTGGGGGAGACCTGCAGGTTTTCTCTGAAAATTTCTTTGTAGCCTTGGTTCCCTGAGCTGGGTTACAAAGGACTGACTTGAGTGCCTGCAGCAGGTATAGGGGGGCTCTCAGTCCAAGTGGCACTGAACTGAAACTGAGGGTGCAATTTTCTTGCAGCTGCTGTTCTGAATTACAGGGTGTGAGGTGCAGGGGGATCAAGATCATGGCCCTGCAGATCCAGAGATGGCTCATCTAGGCCTAAGTGTGCCTCTGGTGTTACCAGCCTTGAAGCAAATTGTATCAGCATGCTGGTAAAAAAAAATCTAGCTAAAAAATATCATAAATTGCAATTTTATAGTTAAAGAAAGGGGTTTAAATGCTGCAGGTTGCTGTTTCTGGGTAATTATTCAGTCGAAAACAACTAACCTCAAGGTTGCAAACAATAATTTTGCTAAAAAACAATAACATGCATCACTTAATATCTTTGTATATTAAATTTCTGGAAATTAAAACTTTTTGGATTATGATAAAGAAAGAAAAGGTCTAAATTAATCTTTGTTCTATTCTAGTACTTCTCAAAGAGTGTAAGTTTCAGATTTATTCTCCGGGAAGACTGGGGATTTATATCCCAAGTGTTGACCTGGATATACATATATTTTATTGTGGAATTTATATACCTCTAAAAATATGGGTATGTAATAGAAAGCCTGACAGCCCCTTTAACTGTGGTGTCACTAATACGTAATTTGTTACCTCAGCTGAGGTGTTTTGCCTCAAGAGGTGGAATACATTTATGTATGGAAAGGTCAGTTTTAATTAATAAGCTGTTTTCATCATTCAGGGCCAGTATGAATTGCTTGTAACATTTGTGTGAAATAGTTTTCAATATAAAAATAAAACAAATTGAGCTTTATGTCACATTCATCATCTCCTGTAACCCATTTAAATGTCAAAAAATCAGTACAGACCAAAAGTCTATTTCTGAAAGCCTTAGTAGCCCTATTTATCAGGGTGAAATAAGATATTATCATCCCATTATTCTATCCCATGCCTTCTGCACTTGAAGGCACACACATTTCTTCTAGTTTTTTGTAACACAGAAAATAGTTTTTCTGTCGTTAAATGTGTGTTGTCCAGACAGTAAATAGTGAAAAAAATGTTGAGCCAATGTCAGCAGAATGTACAGTTATTTGTTGGGGATTTTTTTTTTCACTATAATATAATACTAATGTGCAATATGATATGCAAATGTTAACTTACTTTCTTGTCCATTTCTCAAGGGAAAAAAAAAACAACACTGTGTTCTTCCATCCATCCTATCTGGAAACCATTTTTTTGCATACTGCAGTTTGTTAAACAGCATAATTTGACTGGAAGGACAATTTATGCCCTTGTATATTTTATTAAGAAGTAAACCCCACATTTAATTTTTTTTTCTTTATTAAAGTTCTTTTTCTGAGTTTTTGTTTCCTAGGCAAGGAAGGCACAAATAATCAAATAATGCCTTCAGGAGTGGATGCCTCTCCCTTCTAATAATTTTCAAATTTCAAATAGGTGTGGGATTTAACAGTCTGAAAGGTTCTAAGTTCATTTAAGATGCATTAAAATAGGCAGAAGGGGAGAGGAAAATGTTCCCATTAATGGGATAGTGGGGAAGATGCTGCTGAGGAGTTCAGTTCTGTGGAATCAATGCAGAATGAATATTTTGGAGAGCTCCAGTCCAAAGAAATGGATCCAGTTGGACCTCAGATTATTGCAGATGAGTGTTCAGGACATGGATGTGAAGGGAACCAGACTCTGTGGTTTGTTGCTTACAGAAGCTTTAACATATGATGGCAATATTACATCCAAATTCTTAAATAAACTTGGAAAAGAAAGGATTCATTTAATAGTGTGTGGGGGTGCAAATTTTGTGGTGTATAGAAAACCATGGGGGAATAACCCTGTTATTTTTAAAATATTTTTCTGGATTATGCTCATGGCTTTTTTTGTTTGTTTTTTACTGCCCCAGGTAATGCCATGGCAAGTGATGAAATCATAGGAGGGAATGTGAGCAAATACATTGTTCTCCCAGCTGGTTTTTGTGGACAGCCTAAAAAAGGACATCTTATATTTGATGCCTGTTTTGAAAGTGGTGAGTGGTTTTTTTCAGCATAATTTCTTGTTACAGAATTGTCAATTTATTAATACTTTTAAATATATAACCCAGATTTATGAAAACTTTCTTAATTCTAGACATGACTTGCATTAAGTACTGCTGACCTCAGGGGTTCACTTCAGTCTGAGTACCACACAAAATCAGACTGTTCAAATGTAAAAAAGGGTTGTGAAGTTTGTCCTTACCTACAATGTAATTTCATCAGGTCCATCTTTTACCACCAGTAGATAAATAACTGATTTTTATTCTGTTATCATACACAGTATTTGTGGACTGCTAATCAAAGATATAGTATTAAAAATATGTTATTTTAAAATTAAATTTGTAAGGTTTTTGGGGTAGTTCCTCCTAAAGTGCCAAGCCCACCCTTGCATAGTTAGAAGATTTTACAAACATGGATGTGCTGTCTTGAAATACATTTCTTTGTATTTCTTGTGGCCTAATTCAGTACTACAGAAGCTAATGAAGCTTCTGCCTCTGTTGTCAAGAATGAAAAAAAAAACTTTTTGTAGGTACTGCATATGGAAAGATAAGGTACTTCTACAAGAGTTAATGAAGGTAAATAACTAAAGAATATCTATAATTTAAATTTAAATTTTTGTGTCATATATATATATGTGTCTCCAGATTTTTAGCTTAATTGTATTATTAGTGGCCCACAAACCTACAGAACACTTAAAAACTGTTAAAAACTGGCTGTACAAAGGGCATTTGGCAGGATAAACTCTAGTTTTTAGCATGGTTTATGTGAGAGGTGCTGGTAATGGCAAAACTCCTCCAGTGTCTTGTAAAATTACTGCTTTATGAAGTTATGTCCCTTGGGCTGCCAGTTCCTAGATAAATATTGAGTTATTTAAATAATTTGATTGCATTATGTAGAAGGTATAAGTGATGCAGTGATTAATAAAGAGCATCTTATTTTTAAGGAACATCTCTGAAGGCTCAGACAATAGTTATGTGTTTTTAAAAATATTTCAGATGCCATTTTGTAATGACAGTCATTATTGTATTAAATAGTGTTGACAGGTATGAATTGGTTTGAGACAGAGAGGTGTGTTTTCATGTAGTCTGAAAACCAATCTTTAGTTTGCTGTTTTGAGGTGCTTTGCTTTCAAAAAATCATAAAAAATAGAATTGAAATGGGCATTGAGATTTCTTTTAAGTCCATTCTGTTGTTGGGAGACAAAATATATTATTTTTTTTCTATTCCTGAAAGATATTTATCTGCCCTTTTCACTGACTTTCTGTGAGCAAAGTTTCAATGAGAAAGCAAGCAATCCATTCTAATGCTGCAATTTGCTCCATATGAAAAACATTTTCTTGCTAGTTATAAATGTTCTTACCAAAAATGCATTAATTCTTGCCCAGCCCTATACTCACAGAAAGCAGATCATTCCTTTCTTATCTGACTTAAGGGAAAGCTGCAATCATATCTTTCCTTGGCCTTTCCCTCTTCAGGTTAGCCAACTGCTTTTTTTTTTTTTTTTTTTTTTCAGTTGTTCCTTAATTGTCTCATTTTCCAAGTTTTCTGTAATTTTTTATTTCTTCTGATCTTTCTCCAGCTGTTCCATGTCTTTCTTGACAGGCAGTGGTCCCAGGTGAACATGATGCTCAGAGAAGCTGATGCTGTTACATAGAGTTTGGTTCACACCATGCCTCTTAATCTCTTTACTTCCATGATGTGACAGCCCAGTCCAGATCTAAAGTTTATGATCCCTTAAATGCTTTGCAGAAGAGCTACCTAACCAGTTTGTAGCTTGCACTAAACTTACCTTTAATGAATGCAATAAAAGGGAAAGAATCATTGCTGTAAAATAAATACAGATGCAGAATGGTGGTTGAACCCTTTGTATTATAACTGACAGGCAGAGCAGTGAAGGAGAGAGAGAATTACCAGCTTGCCAGTATTACAGGAATTGGAATTATGTCTCTTTCCCATAGTTCAAGCTAGTGTTCTAGTTGGAATCTTCCTCCTTATCTTTCTTAATATTTAGGAATGTATTTGACAAAAATAACATTTTCACATTAATTTATCATTAACATAAAAGAAACGGGTGAAAATTCTGATTTCTTGCATATTGCAATAGCTTTTGGGTAACATCAGTTTTCACAAGAAACATGAGCTAATTTCTGGGAAGAACTGAAGCAGTTATATATGCATAGAGCCAATTTAAAGGAAATAAATGTCACATTTGAAATGTATACATTTTCCTATTATTCATTGATGCATTAAATTATTAACACATTTTCAGTTTAGCTGCAAGGCAGTCCTGTACCAATCTTCACCTCTCATCCTATCTGTTCTGGCAAAACTTGGAATTTTGCAGAATACAGTGCTTTAGGGGAAAGGATGGATTCATTCTGCCTATACAAAGCCCTTGCTGAGTGAGTCAGGCCCAGATTTAGATGTGAAAATGTTCTTCAGGGAATCTGGCATCTACAAATTGCTGAACTGGTATTTCAGCCATTTTATTCTGTTTGGATCTGAATGACTTTAAAGTTGAGTTTAGCCACTTGTAGCCCTTCTGTCTTGGGCTGGCTTAGTGGGTGTTATTTCTGATGGCATCAGTTTGGCCTTTTCTGTGTTGTGGCTTAGGTTTGTTTTTATTTGCTTACTCAGTTTTTTCTTGTAACATCTTTTTAGAGATGATAGCTCCAGTCCTGGAAAACATTTTGTTTTTTTTTTTTTTTCTGGGAACTGACATATCTTATGTAACATAATAATTAAATAGTTGTTACCTCATGCAGAAGCAAAGCTACTGCAGTTGTAGGTCTGCTTCTGCATGAGGTAACAATTATTTAATTTATTAATTTTACATGGTACTACACGCAAAGCCTTTCACATGTCTTTTGCAAAGTGGTCAAAGAAAACATAAAGCAAATGTCTCAATCCTTAAAAAGAGCCCAGTATTTTTATGGCAGTGCCAAACCAACCCTTAGTAGAGTGCCAGCTGAGGTGTTTCTGCTGCTTGTGGCTCACATTGCTTGGTTTTGTCATTACTTTTGAGGACTGAAGGAACAGAGTTGGCTCACAGAGGTTCCTAAATCTCAGCGTTTGCACTGTTAAATACAGGGGCTTTTTCTAAGGTTTTGAAAATACATATTTTGGCTTGTTGGTCAAAAATAATGCTGTTTAAGTGTTAAAAAATACTGTGTTTCATGAAATCAGAAACGAGGCTGCCGTCTGCTTTTATTCTCATTTCAACCAAAAAGTGGAACCCCGCCAAGAGTCATTAAAGCTTCTATCCTGTGGATGAATTCTTATTTTTTAATGAAAAAATGTTATGATTGGGTAATTTGTATATTGTTGTTTATGTTCTAAAGGTTGTAATTAAAGATTTTTTTTAATTTTAGATTAGATCTCAATTACTGTAGACCTCATATTATTATGTTGACTGTCACGCCACCACCTTGCAGTGAAAATGCAACATTTGTTTGTCTTTTCCTCCAGTGGAAATATTTTGGAAATATAAAATATTTTGTATTAGAAACCTGATTTTAAAATTCAATGCTGATGGATTGCAAGTGATATTAGTTCAGAAAAAGTTAAGATTTACAATTTGTGAGGAGATCTCATGTGACTGAGAAGTACCCTCATATAATCTTGGTTAAGGTTTTAAATATCTTCCTATATTTCAAAAATAGGGTAATGTACTTATAAAACACTTTGCACAACACTCAAAACTGCAATAAGTGATTGTAATTCCGCTGATCTCATTGTAACCACTTACAGGCATAAAATAGGCCATTGAGCTTTACCATGAAGATCAGTGGAACAAAAAAGCAAAGGTAATATAGGATGGATGAATTGCCCTTTGGGGTGTACAAGCAACCTATGGTACAAGCAACCTCCTTCCTTGTAACTTCAGACATGTAAAATTAGGCAAGATGAGTCTTACTTGTGATTTATAAAATACTGTAAAATCTGAGCTGCAAAACAGTTTCTGAAATGGACGTTTTTGTTTGTAAAAAAATTAAAAAATGGAAACTAAGACAATACAGAAGATGATCCTGTTAGCATTTTGTTCAAAGGAAAATTGAAACCCACTTTAGGTAACAGTTGCATTTTGGCCAACCCATAGACAATGGTAACATCCTTCCAAAACAGTTGAGCTGTGTTTGCATTGAGGTGAAGAGAAATAAATTCTTCACCTTGATTTCAGTGGCACAACTGTGATATCCTAGGGCAGGAAGAAAGCAATACAGACAAATGGCAACATTATATAGAAATAAAAAGTGTAAAAGCTGTTTAAAGCTACTTGCTTCCAGAATAAACACTCCTAGTAGCAGACTAAACTGTTTTGAAGCAAAAACCTGGTTGTTACTCTGAATTTCCTACATTATAATCTGCCACGTATTGCTAGAATCACTATGTCAGGTAGGATCTTTTGGCTTTTACCTCTGTGACAGTGCTCATGTGCAACGTAGAAACAAAACAAATAAAAGTCAATATATTTTTTCAGCAATGATGTCTCTTTTCTGCCTCCTTTTGTGGCATTGAGGTGTGTCTGATTAACAAAACACTGTATTTTAGTTATTTCCTTATTCGTTGACAGTAATTTATGCCAGTGGGGATAATTGAACAAATGTTTCCCTTGTCTGAAAAGATCTGTTCCCAGCTCAGAGCAGGTTTGTTCTATGGGAGTTCAATAACTTTGGTTTGCTGCAACTGAGAAATCACAAAAAAATTAAGAACAAAAGATTGATTTAGAATTTTTTTTTTTTTTTTTTTTTTTTTTTTAAATGATGACCCTAAGCATAGCCTAATGGATGTAGCATGCAGAAAGTGATATCAGTTAACATATATGACATTACTCAGATGTCTCAAACTCCGGAAAAAGCATGTGAATGATTTATGGAATTGATATTAATCTCTTTCCAGTAAATGCATTACTAAAGTTACATGGGAAATTGATGTTACTGCTGTAATGCCAAATTAATTTCTTTCTTGCTAGGTCAGCACTGCAAATGGAACTAAATATTAACCTTTTAAATATCTAAACAGAGGATGGTATGGAAGATGGAAGATGTTTTTAGGAATGGGGGAGTGCTTCGTGGTGATGTGCAAGCAGTGAACAAATGCAGGATTAGTCATGTTAATTTGTGGGAAATGGATATGGGTGACTTCTGGAGCTAATGACAATGCAAGGAGTAGAAAAGCATTAGTAAAGAATCAGGATGCTAATTGTAGTTACTGTGCTGGTTATAATTTTCCCAGTCAGTTCTCATGCTGCTTTCTTCAAGACCTTGCCTCTTACCACATGTTTGCATCCTCTCAGCTGGAATATAAGCACCCATCTTCATTTGCTGTTTGACTGACCTTAGGGTGCCTGGAATAAGCATTTGGAAATGGAAGGAGAAGCATTTTAGGTTGGATAGCTGTATGTTAGCTCAGATGTTCAGCAGTCTCCCCACGAGGAACAACCAAATAGCCTGGGAATCCTTACTCTGGAAAAGACACAACAGAGGAAGAATATATTAGAGGCCTGTAAAATCATGATTTTTAGTCAAAATGCCAGTGAATAGGAAACAGTGGTTGCCTGTCAGTTCTCTCCATACAAAACTGAAGTCCCATCAAATGAATCTGGCAGTTAACAGGTTGAAAGCAAAGAAAGGTTCCTCACATATTGCTTAATTAAGCTGTGGAGCTCCTTGCAGGATTCTGTGTGTGCTAAAAGTTTGCATGTGTCATGCTTTCAAGGAAAAAAAGCAGAACTGACAAGACCAGAGTAGAAAAATTTCCTGAGAGCTGCTAAACACTGACACCATCTCTGGCTCAGGAGGTTCACAAACTGTACATTGTAAATTAAGGAATTATTCTGAGGAATTCTCTTCAAATGGTTGCTTTTTTTCCCATGCTCTTTTCTAGGAATTAATTTCTGGTGGTTACTGGGCTAGAGCAGGATCTCTTCTGACAGATACATCTGGTTAAATTGTTGATCATTTTCAGCCATATGATGATTTTTATTATTTTCTAGGTATAGATTACAGGTTATAGTTACAAACCAAAGTTAACATAATGCAAAACTATAATTTCATCAGATAATAGGAAGGAAAATCTTACAGTTAATGTTTCCATTCAAACTAATTTTCTGAGCAATATAGTGGCTGAAGATGGTATTCTGATGTTAACAGCACTTGTCCAGAAACAAACCTGATGCAGAACCATTCTTAAGATTTCACACTGTACATTCCTGGTAATTAAATTTCCATCAGACTTTCAATTTTTGTGGGATATTTGCAGGCTTGCTTTTTGACAGAGAAGGAACTAAAAAAAATACTAAACAACAAGGATACTTGACGCAAAAATTTTTAAGGAATTTTTAAGGAATGAGCAGAAGGATTTTCATACATACCAGGTTCTGAATCCAGTTTCCCAGTTTCCATTTTTCTGGCTCTGTTCAAAATTTTCCATCTGGAAAAATGATAGAGGGAAATACAAGAAAGAATAGCAATGTCCCTGCCAGTGTGAAGGAACATTACATTACACTGAACAAATATCCTTATCTGAATGTACAATCACTGAAATAAATGCAGCTGTGTTTATTCCAGCATAATCAGATATATTTGAATATAAAATCATTGACATAAATGCAGCTGTGTTTATTTCCCACTGCACATGTTAATATGAACATGAATGTGACACCAGTTAATCACTCATCAATGTATAGAGGGATGTATATATCATGGCACAACAGAGGCCTGTGATAGTTGAAAGCAAGAAGAAAAAAATCCAGCTGAGTTTGTGCCTTACCTGAAAATTTCTCTAAAAACATTGGAAGTCACTGATGAGAAGGTGCAAAGTTCTTATTATATAAAAGCCCATAATTTAAATAAATCTCTACTTACTCTATAGAGTAACAGGTGACCTATTCCTTAGTTACTGAGAAAAAAAAAATGCTGTGTCTTAAAATAGAAAATTGTGTTAGTTTTCAGTGACTGGTAGGTCCAGTTCAATCTCCTGTGATGGGTGCAGTGTAGACCATAACTTTACCTTGGATTTTTATCAGATTTTGAGCCTTACAAAGCCCTTCCAACCACCCTTCCAGAATTTCATCTTTCTGGCTTCTCAAACCTGGACAAAATACAATGAAGAGCAGTGGAAAAATCTTGGCATTGTTTATTTTGTTAGGGATACTTCTCCTTGCTATTTTCCTGGACTAGTTCTCTGCCTTCAACTGTCTTGTTTAGATCCTTAAACTCTTTGTCTTTTTTAATCAGAGCCATTCAGAACCAGAAGAAAAGCAAAAGTGTTCTTCACTCAGCTTATGCAGATGGTGCTCTATAGGTTATCAGAAGGAATGGCTGAACTCAGAATAAAAGAGAAAGCAGCATCAGAATAGCAGATATTTTGGGGCTAAGAGGTATTGTAAAGGCCTTATTTTCATTTGGGAGAAGGTTGAAATATTCTGCTAGACTAAATAGTGGTATTTTGTTCAGTTAGTTCAATAACCTGTAATATTACCCCTGTTTTGCAGAAGACAGCAGCACAAAAGATGTGGTTCTTGACTGCCTAGCACCTTTTGTTGTACATTTCAGCTGTGTGAAATGAGTGCCAAATGGCTGAGAAATGCTAAGAGTGCTTTGCATCAGTTTCATATGAACCAAACGATGGATGAAATTTAGGGAATCACAGACCTTGTATTATATCTACTAGATTTGATCAATTTGTGATGTTAGAAAGGATAACGGAACAGAAGGAGAGGGACTGAAGCAGAGAAAATACATTTGAAATGTTCACATCAGGTCCTGCACTCAAAAGGATGCTGGCTGAGATGCCCTGCAGGGTGACATGGAACATGTGGTGCTGCTGATTTGCTCTCTGCCTGGCTTAGGTAGCACTAGCTGGGAGAACAATATTGCTTTTACTTGCTTCTCAGCTCCAGGTAAATGAATACCTTTTTATGATCGCTTTTTGGTTTTTTTTTTTCCTCTTCTTTAACGAGTTGGAGGCACTGAAACAGGCTCCCAGAGAGGCTGTGGAATTTCCATCCATGGAGATACTCAAAACCTGAGTAGACCCAGTAGAGAGCAACCTCCTCTTGCTTCCCCTGCTCTGAGCAGGGTGGGTGGACTAGATAAAGTCTCCAGAGATCCCTTAGAAATCACTTAGAAGATTACCACCATTTTTTAAATTATTATTCTTGGAATTAGAATACACTTTAGAGAGATTCAGATTGTTGCTGCTCTCTAAATTGTTTTAAAATTCTCAGCTGCCTGCTGTTCCAAAGTTAACAAGCCAAATTAAGATCCCTGCTTGTTTAAGCTGCCACTGCAATGAAAGAAGAGACAAAACACTGAAATACAGAATGGTCTGTGCTTTGGAAAGAATAATTGTTGAAACATCTACTTCAAAAGAGGTGTTTCTGCATAAAGTAAAAGTATTTTAGTCTCAGGCTGATACTACCTGTTTTTAGGAGAAAATGTATTAGAATATTTTGCTCAGCCTAGCAGGAATTTGGATTCAAGTTATTAGGTGGGAAGCACATTATTTTGGATGCATGCAGAGCTTCATTTTGCATTTATTGATTCTGTTTGGTAGCCTAATTGCCTTCTAGGTTCAGCCTTTAGCATGCTAATTTTGATTTAGTGTTTGTATTTCTGAAAACAAACTGGGAACAAACTATATCTTATCACTGTGTGTTCTTTAGACAGCTACTGGAATTCCAGGATCTGTTAAAATAGCATAATGTGAAGGTAAAT
The DNA here is from genome assembly GCF_036169615.1 of Heliangelus exortis. Lineage (NCBI taxonomy): Eukaryota > Metazoa > Chordata > Aves > Apodiformes > Trochilidae > Heliangelus > Heliangelus exortis. The sequence continues at coordinate 6,901,887 of NC_092429.1, forward strand.
TACCACGATATATTAAGGATTATTGCTATATTCTAACAATTTCTGGTAGAATCACATCTCTTATTTGCTCATCTGAAATTGTAAGATAACTTTTTGTTGGTAAGAATTATGATTTATTCTGTTTTTTAAAAAATTGGGTTTGAATGTTTATCGTTGCTAATGTACTATGGGATGAATAATTCATTTTTAGTAGCCTTTTCCAAGAATGTAAATGAATGTCAAATTTCTGATGTGAAAAACTTTGAAAGTAATTTTCAGTAATGCAATAAATCATATAAAAAGATACAGAGCTAGGGAATAATCCATCTAGCTATTTTTTCTTTTCAGTATTTTGGTGTTCAGCTTAAGAAATTATGTTCACAGCGAGTTTTGAAATGATTGGCTAATAATTTTTTTTTTTTTTTTTACATTTGTGTTCCTGTTTTGTCTTTTTTATTTGCAGTTTTTCTTTCCTTATATCCTGTTGCATTTATATAATACTTTACATAGATCTTTCACATCCCTGTTAAGTTGCATAATGAAGCATCTTCAGTGCTCTAGCAATCACACAAAATGCCCATATAACTGCAGGGAGCTGCCTGCCACTTGTGTAGGCACAGTCAAATGAGATTTGCACAACGATGTTAGCACAGCCCTAAATGTCTTGAGACTGAATCAACCCTGAGATGTTCAGCACAGCCTGAGCTGTGTGCTGGTACCTTGCTGTCAGAACACCAGGAGCAGGTCTGAGCTGGGTGAGGTGGTGGAGCTGGTGCACTTCTTCCTCCAGAAGGCATTGTAGCTGCTCCTCCTTACTAAAAGATTGCAGCTAAGAGATGGAATGGAACAGCAATGTTATGATTAATTGATGCTCTCATCTGGAAGCTAAAAGATGACAGCAAGTTGCAACTTGACTTTTGGTTGTTGCTGCATGGATTTCCCGTGGTTCTGTTTCAGCAGCTCCAGGCCTGATCCATTCTCACTTCCCCCAAACACTTGTCATCCTCTTGCTTGGTTAGCACAGTGTTAATCCTGCCTCTTATTTGTCTTTTCTCTCTGCATTTCTGTAAATGTTACTGCTGATGTATCTTCTGTATGTTGAGAGAATGCTGATCCCCACTTCTTGAGCCTGGACGTTCAATGCTATATCAAATTAAACCTTGTTATCCTCAGCTCTAGGACTCTGTGTTAGTGGCCTCCCATCAGCATCTGTTTTGTTTTTCATTATTCCCATCTGTGTGCTCTACTTTATCCTTTTGGATGTAGTGATCCGTTTATTCAGTCCCTCATATTTGCATTTGCATTTTGCATTTTCCTCAGTAAACATTTTTGTCCTTTTTATTTCAGACATGGTTTCCCATTTTTGTGTCATTTCCTCTGCAAATATTCCCACTCTTCTTCCTTGAAAGATTTTTTAAAAATCCATTGTCCTTTCCTTCCTTTTCCTTTTCCTTTTCCTTTTCCTTTTCCTTTTCCTTTTCCTTTTCCTTTTCCTTTTCCTTTTCCTTTTCCTTTTCCTTTTCCTTTTCCTTTTCCTTTTCCTTTTCCTTTTCCTTTTCCTTTTCCTTTTCCTTTTCCTTTTCCTTTTCCTTTTCCTTTTCCTTTTCCTTTTCCTCTTCTCTTCTCTTCTCTTCTCTTCTCTTCTCTTCTCTTCTCTCTCCCTCCTTTTCCATCTTTTAATAAGTTATTTATTCAGTAAATTTATTTAATGGACTGGATCATGGAACTGTTGTTCTGATGTTTGGTGATTATTTGTCATTAATCAATCTGCATGTTCTTTTGGACAGGTGTCATTTCTTACCAAAAACTTCAGCACAGGGGATCTTTGTTGAAAGTTGCCAAATCTTCAGCGCTTGGTCCAGGGCAGAAATCAGGAGAAAATTTCTGCAAAATTATTATTTCTCTTGGTTTGGGTCATGTCACAACCTTACGAAACTTTCTATGAATTAAGTTATATGGCAATTGGGAAAATGTTGTTACGCAGTGGGCCAGAGGTCAGGAAGAGTGAATGCTGGAAGCAAGATAAGTGATTATGTGGCATGAAAATATGAACATTCTGAAGGATTACAATCAAGTGCAGTTAAATGTGTCTGTCCAGCATGTCTGTAGCCCAGCAATCATTATGACTTCTAGATACTTCTCTAGGACATGAATACATGACTTCCAAGACCTCTAATTCTATTTTCTCTTTAGAAATTTCACCTACTTAATACTAGCTTATGCTTGTAATCTTTTTATCCATCACTGTGTGCTTTACAAGCTGCTCTTGTTTTCATTTCATAGTTCAGAGATCTGAGGCTCACAGATTATAACCCATTCCCATCCTCAGAGTGGGCAGCAGGACTGCCCTTTTGCTTGTGGGTTTGGGATGCTCAAAAGCAAAAGATCCTTCTGTTGCTGACTCCCTTGCACACCAGCAGTGTGACAGAAAGTCATCATCCAGACACAGAGGTAATGTTTTCACATCAGTATGGTAAAAACATGAAAATACAAAGGCTTTGGAAGTTCCTGGTTTTGAAGACTGGCTTTTGAAAAGCCAGTTTTTTGAAAAGTTTGTCTTTGTGAGTAAAGCTAGGGACGTATGCTAATACAGCTGTTATGTAAAAGTACTTCACTAGTGGTGAAAAATTGTTCTACTCAGGCATTAAATATCCACATTTTTTATTTCTAAGTAAATCAATTAAAGAGCTACGTGTTATAACAGTTAAAAAACTAGAAGATTGAATTAAATAGAATATTAATATTATTAAAATTAGAAATCACAAATAATTACTTCTTAAGGTGATAATTGTTCTGTTATGCAACTGCTTACACAATGTTCCATAATGAAATAAATCTAATGCATTTAATAGACAAAAAGATTTGTGTATGTTGTAATGAATGTGTTGTAAAGTGCATGCATATAGATTCAAACTCAAAATTGAAATTAATCTTGGATGTGTTTGAAGAAGTAAATTTTATTAACCCTTCTACCTTATAGTTAATATGCTTTATTTGCTAAACAATATTAATATCCCATCAGTTTCTTATATCAGAGCAAAGAATTGTTTTTAAGATTAGATTTTTGTATAATATGGCCCTGCTATGGATTCACTGACAGGGTGTACTATGAGAAGTCCAATGCAGAATATAACAGAAGTACTGTGTTTGGTTGACATTTTTAATTGAAAAGGTTTGATACCTCTTTAGGTTCTTACATAAATGGAGGTAAAATGGCACCTGCATTTAGATGTCCAGGAAGAATAATTTTGAATAGAAATAGCACTCCTAAATATGTGTGTCTCACTGCCTTTGAAGGCTCAAAAGCAACATTTGAACTATGTATTTGACCAAGGTCATTTTGTGTCCATCAGAAACAGTAATACAATCAACAATCACTGTATCATGATTTAAGTACTGATTGCATTTACAAACCTGATTTGTTTCCTGGTTTCATGAAATAACCTGTGAGAAAATCTTATGTTTTGAAAATCTTTTTTATTTTTTTTCTCTCTTCTTTGGAAAATATTGTCCTACCAAATGCAAACCTAGTTGGAATTAATTTGGAGATACAGTCAGATACAAGAAATTTTCATTCTAATCCACTCAATTAGAATATTACATCAAGCTTAACTGAGCATATTCCTTGGCCAGAAGTTTCTGGGATCATAGAATTACTAGAAGAGCACAAGTCATTATGTGATGTGATTGACTTTGTCCATCAATATAGGAACATCTCTGCAGACCATTCTTTTATATAGCCCAAATGTCCCACTTAGCTCCCCATCCAAGGTTTTGCAAATTGCTTATTGACTCAAATATCCTTTTGACTGTACCCTGCACTTAAGCCTATATATAGACACGAGTCACGTGAGAATAATTGGTCTGCTCTTGTCTTTTGGTTTCTTTCTTAATGCAGAATAAACATTACAAAGATCCAGGCATGAAGACCTACTGAAAGGTTCAGAGTGGGGGCCTCCTCACTAGCAGCAAAGTGGTATCTGTCAGAGCAAGTGCCCCGTGTCTTAGCAGATGGATGGAGAGGAGACCTGCAGAAAGAAACAGAGAAGCAGAGAAGATTCCTATGAATTCTGAGGCCACACTACCTCTTCCAGCACCTCTGGCTTGTCTCTTAGCCCAGCAAGAAAGGGGCTTCCTTACCCCTATTTCATGGATGGAGCCCTTCTCCTGTGGGTGCTCTGGCTCCTATGAGTTGCCTGCTAAGATAACTGCAATATGAAGAGCTGTGTCTTAAAAGTGTTTCACTCCCAGCAGTTCCCAGGTTTGACAGTCAGAAAGGCATTGCTTATGTTAACTCAGCTGGCAGAGGTGCTGGGTTTTTTTCTTTTTCCACTGTAGCAACAGCATTTGGTTAAGAACTGGGACTTAAAATGATAGTCATATTTCATAGGACTTTTGAAGTCATAGTTTCCTCTGGGTTTTGTGTGTTGAATATAAAGGTGAAAAGTAACTGAAAAAATAAAGGAGAAAGTAAGAGATTTTTTTTTTTTTGGCCTGGGGGAAAAGGGAAGACCTGAAATCCTTGGATTTTCAAGGATTTTTCTTTGGTATCCTCTTGCTTTTCATGAGGAGGTGTGAAGGAGTTGAATACTTAGGGCATGCTGAGAAGGATCTACCAAGTACTGTGAGTTGTTTGTTTGACTGCGGCACTTGACTTGCCCCCACGTGGATACAGGAGATGTTGGAGAGGATCAGAGTTTTGGAGATGTCTTTAAAAATGTTAATGTGATTAAGTTTTCTGCTTAAAGCCATGAAAAGAGACAGTATTTATTTCATGTGTGCCCTGTCAAAAGAGGAATGACAGAGGGAGGGAAGATTCTGCTTTCCATGAGAGCTGCTGAGCCTGCTCAGGTGTGAGATGCTTTCAGAGCACAAAGTGGCACAGGCAGAAGGAGAGTGAGGGTGAGGGTGCAGCAAGCAGGGATTCTGGAGCACCTGGAGGCTGGGAAACTTTTGAGAAATACAAGGAATAGATACCAGGTTGGCTGTAGAGGTAACAGTGTTTTCCTGGGGATCCACTGGAGTTTATCTGGAGCTTGTTGCAATTCTAGCAAGTTCACTGAGTAGGAAACAGAAGGCAATTGTGGGAATAGTATCTGCTTGCAAGGCCACTGTGGGCAGGGGGCTGTTTTGATTTTTGTTCCTTCTTACTTAGTAATTTTGAGATATCTTTATTTAAAAGCCAATTAATCTAGTTTTATTATATAGTAAAACCCTGCTTTTTGTTTAAAAGCTTTATTGGCTTTCTGGAGTACTCACTTATAAGAAAAAGATCTAGGCAGTCCAATTTCAGTAATATGTCTGACTCAAATTCTCATCCCATCCATCTTAAATCCATTTTCTTTCTTTAATTGCCTGGATACTCTCATCAGAGTTCCTAGGCTTGGTTTGCTTGTACAGTAGTTTGCAATTTGCACTTTTTAGATTCCTGTATGTCTGGTGAAGAAGGCAAATTAAATTCCTTTCATAACTCAAGCAGTTGGCTGTATCCAAGGGAACACTCATTTGTGTCCTCACCACTTTTTAACCAACTTGGGAAGTTTCCTGATTGTCAGCTTCAGCCTGAGACTCTACAAGGGTTCAGAAAATGCATTATTCCTCTCTTTTTGTCACACTGATGCTTTTCAGTCACTTGCTCAGCAGACCAATTTTATGTCTCTCCTAAACACCTGAGATCATATTATTTATCACTGTTTCACAACTACTGCAACCTGAAATTTTGGGAGCATATGACAAATGTGTGACCACCCATGCCCTCCAACCAGGCCATTGCTTTGGAAGTAGCTTGGTTATAGGCATGACTTGAACAGCTTTGTTCCACAGAGAAATACTGTTAGAACACAAAAAGCACCTAACAGAAAGTTACACATTTTTACTGTACATAGCAATGTATTTGACAGTAGAAATATATCCAGATGTCTGCACATATATATATGTATATTTTATGGGCATAAATATGTGTTTTCATGAAAATTCATGGTTGTATCAATGTAGCTATTTTACAAGTAACTTTCACCTGATGAATATTTTAAATTAGCATTTAATGTCAAGATAATACATGGAATTGTAAAAGGTACATCTATTCTAGAATATGTATTTTCATTGCCAATTGCCTCTTTATAAGTCTTCCCCTCCATTTCCTACCTTGCCCTCTCCTTGCCCTCCACTTTCCCCATGTTTTAGGCATAATTTGCTGATGAAATCCTCACTTTGTGTTAATATGGGGAGCAAAAGAATATGCTGATGGCTTGGATTCCTGTTGGTATTCTGATGACCCCTGAGTAGAGAGAGTGATGTGCTGTCACTCTTGCCATAACTGTCCAAGGTTGAGAATTTTATTACATCTTTCAAAATATCATTTTACTTCCATCTGAAATTGAAAATAAGTTGCATAAAATCCAGTTTAGGCTTGAGCTGGGCTGTATACTCACTTATGTGTATAAAATTAAACCTGGTTTCCTAAGCAGTTTTATCTGTTAATACAGTTGTGCTGCTGTTTTATGACAATTATCATATATGGCTTTTTTTTTTTTTTTTTTTTTTTTTTTTTTTTTTTTGATTTGTTTTATTTTCTTTTTTGTTTTCAGTGCCACAATTTGAAGTGAGAGCATTAAGTGAAATTAATTTGCCTTTGGTTGGTGAATGGTTCTGGTGGTGCTTTAACAGCTGTTTGTTTCTGCATTGTCCTTGGTACTGAAATTGCTTTTGTATCTAAACAGCAAAATGTGTTTATAGGGCTACAGAATATGGAGATAAATTTAGCCTGTCAAACAGATATTATTGGGGCTGTGTTTCTGGGAGTGGATCCTGACCACAGTGCTTTAATTCCAAGCTGTGTGTGCCTTTGGACATCTTACAGGACTGTTCCTGGAGCTTTCTGTTTGATTTATGACCTTGCCCGTATGGACTTGTGATCAGATTTTATTCTCATTTAGTGCAAGAGGGGCTAATTATGAAAGTGACAAAGACTCTTTCATTGTGCTAAAGCTTTTTGAATGACAAAAAGGGGGCTTTAAATTGAAATGAACTTTAACAAGGCGTTCTCACATTGAAGTGATACACACTCTACCAATGATGCAGTAATTCATTTTCAACCCTTTCTGATTCTCTAAACACATTGTCTCACAAGATCAGTAATTCTTTACCTCTCGGGCTAATGAAGAGTGGATGGTAGACCAATGAATTCTCTTTTTCAGAACTGTTTTGACATTCTTATTTTTTTTCTTAAATATCAAAGAAAGGACAAAGAGCTGTGATTTTATTGCATTAATATTAATAATCATTTATCTGCCAAAAAAACATTTAAATATCACTTGACATTTGCAGAGGAAGATTAATGTTTAATTTACTACAAACATAGAGATACTTTGAAATAAAAGGAAACGTTTCCGGATTTGGCAAAATGAAAGAAAAAAACCCAACAAAATTAAGACAGGCATTCAGATATAATAAAATATTCTAACCATAGCAGAAGACAAAAACATGTTGGTGTCATCTAAAATGTCAATATTGAAATTATCACTTTTGATTGAAAAAACAACATCAAGAAGATAGTTTTAAAGGTCTAATTTAAGCCTTAACTAAACAAAGATAAATGAGGGTAAGCACTTTTCTGTTACATCTATGTGAGTACAGCTAAGAGGGCCCACTATGAATTCTATCAGTATTATAGAAAGAAACCAATGTGAGGCAGTTCCTTGGTACTATGTAATTAGATGTGGTACAGGGGACTAAAGCTGGGATATAAACAGTGTTGGCATTTTATAATTATTGGTAAGACTGGGAGTAAAAGAGGGCTGCCAGAACAGGCTGCTGACTACATGAGAGAAAAACAGCAAGGTGGAGGAATCAGAAAATTATAGAAATGAAAATACATGAAGTTCTGTTACCTGCAGAAGGCTCAAAATACTGTACAACAGAAAATGTGGAAATCACCTTGTTGCACTCAAGCATATCAGACTAGGAAGTACAGCAGAGGAGGACATGAACAGTGGTGAAATGCCTAAAAAAGTACCTAGTTTATGTGCAAGTCCATATTTATTGCAGAGATTATAAGATATCACTTCTAGGCAATGAAATAATGGGATTAATAGACTGAGTAACATTTCTAGCCCCCAAGTTCTTTTTGTGAGTAGATTGGTAATGGCATGGAAAACCAAATTCAGTTTCATAATAAACTAAAATAGTACTGTTTCTTTAACAAAAGCTGTATGTGGGATGGATCTTGTTCAGGTCCACTATTTGCACTGGAAGTCTGTTCTTACAGTACCATTGTTCAAGGAAATTTTTGTATGAGATACAGAGGAAAATTTTTAGCTATAAAATCAGTAATTTATTAGTTTAAAAGTCAGGACCCATGTCAAAAAGCAAAATTATTTTGTAAGACAGTACCTGGAGCCTTTCCATTAATACTCTTCTTCATTTTAATAAAAACCCCAGAATTTCTTTACAGCTCTGCTGACTTCAGAGAGGTCCTTCAGAATATAATTTAATATTCTCTCTACAGGTCTCTGGACTGTCTGAGATTTCCATCAATAAACTTTCCTTGAACAGCAGTTTGTAGTTATACCATGGAAGGATTCCCCTGGAAAAATGGTGATTCTGTGTGTTAGGCACCAAACTAGGCCAAAAGGAGAATTACAGCATTACCTTAGAGTAATAAATCAACTGGAAGAGTCTCACTTCTAGGATGAAAGAACTGTTGTGTCTCTTGCATGACAAGAATCCTTAGGGTCTTTGCAAAATAATTCCTATATTGAACAGCAAACATTATAAAAGGAGGGTGCTTTAATATGCTGCAGAATAAAGCATATACAGCTTTTAACATTTTTAACCCTTTGTAATGTGTTGATGCACACCTAGGAGGTCAGCAGGTTAATATGAGAATGTTTTACTTTACAGGCAATGGGTAGCAACAGATTTCTGTGCTTTGCATTGAGTTTTAGGCCCTACTGAAGGAGGTATTGAGAGAGAGATGTTTCTCCCTGCTACTCCCTAGGAATGGTTCATCCCACTGTGGTACAGCACTTCATATTCCCTGAGCTGCCTTGGTGGCTGCTTCCGTGGTTAAGGCTGCAGATGATGTTATAATTTATTTATCAGCTTATTAATTATTTATTTAGGGTAGCCCACATTATATGCTAAGTGACTTCCAAATAAAAATTTCCCCGAATGCTTTTCCTTTAAGAACTTTGCTCTGGAAGATGTGATGGATATGCAGTGGGGAGGTACCCACTTTGATAGCTTTGGCTGTTAAAATAAGCTGAGTTTTGTGACACTAATACAAAACCTCTTTGTGTTCTGATTCCCCTTTAACAAAGGTTCACTGCCATGGATAAATAACTGCCCATCTGTCATTGGGAGGCCTTTGGGGAATTGTTAAAGAGGGAGGAGAGAAATTAGGAGTCTACTGTTTTTCTGTGGATTTGGTGGGTTTGGTGTAGTGGGTGTGCAGCGGCCATCTGAGGGCACAGGCCTGTGATTTCTAAGGATTATTCATACTCTCTGAATTGATGCATTGCAAAGTTATTGTTGCCACTTTCTGTATTTAACATTTTGTGACTTTGGAGAATTTGTCCTGCAATCTTGGGCTCTACTGATATTTTTGTAATTTTTTTTTGTAAAGAAGTCAAGAGACAGGTTACATTTTATCCAGCCTTTACAATTTCCCTACACAGCAAACATTGACATGCTTCACAGCTCCAGGTTTTTAGGTTTTTAACTGAAATAATCAGTATTTATTGATAAGGGCAATTTTGAAATAAGAGGTTTTTATTGGAGGTGGTTAAATATCAATCTCATTGGATCAAAACTATTGAATTCCTTCAGCAATGCTTTATTATATAATTTCTTTATACATCTCTATGACCACTGTTTGTGTAAAGATATTTCTATGCATTGGGGTGGCCATTGCTTGTATATTGGAATATTTTTGCTCTTGGTGGTTTTTGAGAAATGATCTCTAAATCTGTAAGATTACTGGTTGTCATTTTTCTACATGGAGATCACTGTTAAGACTGCTCCTCTTAATGAACATAAAAAGACAGAAAACATTTCAGTTCTGGTTGCTTCTGTTGTCCTACTAAATGGTGTTTACTCTTCTGGGTTATCTTTAAAGCAAAGTTGCAAATGATATAAGTAGGTGGCCTTTGGGATTAACATATGCTAAAATTTTGAAATTATTTGTATTGTGAAATCTAGAATAGTATCCTCATTGCAGGAAGACCTCAAAAGTGCTGCTCAATCAATTTTAATCTCTGCATTTCTCACTCAGATGTCACTCAAACACCAGTGACCAGGAAAAGTATTTTTTTCTGAGAGGAAGAGCCCATCCTAAAACTGTCCCTTGGTGGCACTTTCCAGACTACTAAAATATGAGAATATTTTTTGTAACCATTTTTAGTAGAAGAAAATAAATCACAGTGGCATTCCACTCAACTTTCTTGTCATTTATATCCAACTAATAAATTTAAGATGCTATATGCTTCTTTCTTCTTTTTTTCAGTTAGTTGTTTCTTAAGGGGTTCCAATTCTCTAAATTATCTGTGTGGAAGACAATTCTTTGGCTTGCTTAAAAATGGCTTTGTGCCTTTTTCACTTCATTCAGAGGCTCGTCCCACAATTTTCTTTTAATCTAATGATTCAGATTAGCTGCTGTGGGTGAGAAATTCTGCTTCCTACTCTAATTCAGATAAAAGTTTTAATTTATAAAACTCTTGTGGGTGTTTTAGTCTAGGCAACACTGTTCATCAATATTTCTGCAATTTAACTCAATACAAAGGAATTGTAGATTTATTCATTGCAATTTTTTGGGACCACTGAGAAACAGTAACTGTGATCCCAGACAGTATGGACAGAATGCCCTCAGGAAATGGGTCCACTGCACCCTACTTCTATCATTTGTGAGGAAAAATATTGGAAAGAGTGGAACTCAGACTGTGATCCTGAAAGGTGTGGAAAATCAGATTGTCCTCTCATTTTTATTGTCATTGAATTAGGAGCAACACCATTAAAATCAATATTGTTGCACCAAAAGAAACAGGATAGTTGGAAAGGAGAAGAACATTTATAAGTTTTGGGTTCACTGCTCTTCTCCATATTGTTGCTGAATCATTTGGCAGTGACCCAAACAAATGGAGACCCATAGCTCTTCTATATCCAAAAGCTCAATACAATTTATTTTACTGCTGTATTCATAGATAAACAAGGAAAGTGTAAAAGCTAGAATTTTCATGTGCTGTCAGTCACAATTATATTTTATCACATTGTCTAATGACAATAAAATCTCAACCAGAATCCCTCAGCCTCTGTAAGTTACACATTAAGATGTACATTGCAGTTTACCCTTTCCAGTGATGGATGGACTTCTACCAGTTGCTGCTAAGAGCTAAGAGATCCTCATTGTTCCTCTCCAACCTTTTGCACAAAAAAAGTTCATGAAAGGTACTGATTTACTGTCCTTTGGATGTCACTGTTGAGAAAACTTAGAACAATGGAAAGACAGCAATTTCAACTTGCTTAATTGAGGAGGGAGGATAGACAAGAGACTACAGATGCAAGTCTGAAGCATCCAGTTTCTCAAGCCATACACTTTTGAAATGCTTTGCCTATCAGATAGTCTTGAATGTTGTTCAAAAGCAATTTGGATTTTGACTGAAAGCCCAATCATGAGCATTGCTATTGTTTTAAGTGAAACATCAGCTCCTTAAAAGAATACAGTACTGCTGAAGACTATTGAGGTTTTTTTTTCTAAAGCGTTGATATAACTGTAGCATATTGTTTTATGTGATTATTTTATATTTATTTTGTAGGTGTTTTATATTGCAGAGCTTAATATGTCCACTTTTAGTATACTTTACTTTAAAAGATGTTTTATATATGTTTTTTATGGTACTTTATTCAAATAATGTGTTCTGCAGTTTCAGGAAACTTGAATTAACATATGTGTTGGGCAGGAATCCAGGAGATGATGAAAAACCAGTCAGAGGTTTTTGGAGATCATAATTATTAGATTTTTTGTCCTATTTAAAAATCAAATGCTATTTAGTAATTGTTTAGGACTTCTCACCAAACTATTGTCTATAAATTCTTTTCACAGACAAAGACCATAAAGCCAGTGGAAATTTACAGCTGATATTCTTAGATGCACTCCTTTCAGAAGAGAACTAATTTTTGACTCAAGAGAAGTTTTTAGAGATGTCAGCCCCTGTTCATCCTGTAGTTCCACTTAGAATATATCAATAAAACTTACTTACATTATCATCTCAATGTGTTTTGTGGTCTTTAAGGAAGGATTCCATTGAGGGTATTCCATATTCTACATTTCATCTTATTTTGTGAAATACAGAGCTGCATGTCTGTTTGGCTCTCTTGGACTTGATCCCAGGTTCAACTGATGAAAATTATGTACATTCCAATCTGTTCCTTGGTTGTTTTTGTTTAAAGAATTTGTATAGATTGAAATGCAGCTGCAAGTGTATTAGTGATTTTCTATTGCTTACTTGTCAAGATTTTTATTGTGCGGATGAAAAATAGTATTTCAAAACCTGGCAGCATATTGACAAAAACAGAAGAGCACTTTGTGTAATTCTCTTTTGAAAAACTACCTCTTTTAGAGGCAGAGATTGCCTCAGCTACTTCCATTCATATGTATCTTGATCGATAGATCTATTGATAGCTTTTAGCCAAGATTTAATTCTTTTTTCTCCTAAGTTCACCATGGTGCTCACTTTTCTGAATTAAGAAACTAGAATTAGGCTCCCATAAGCAAGGCATACAATATGCAAGTGCTCTAGGTGTAAAAGGAGGCATTTGACCTTTTGTTGCTAATCTGTGACAGGTGCAGGCTATTTTCTTCCAAATGGTGTTAATTTTCATGTGCAAATCCACCCCCTGAAACCTGCATTCTATATATCCACCACAGGGGAATTGGTGGTCATCATGAGTACTGTAATGGACAGCTGAGAGGGATAATCACTGATATTTCAGCACATTCACGCTGGCGACTGGGTTGTTTTTAGTGCACTTCTGTTTTCTCTCCTTATTAGGGGAGGCTGAAGTTAGTTATTCATTGCTGGACAAAAAAAAAAAAAAAAAAAAAAAAGAAAAAAAAAAAAGTGTCTGAGAAAGTTCATGTGCAGGAACAGCACATTGTTACAAATTAGTTTCCTTTACCATTTCTGGCAAACACATTACAAAGTAATCGCGCCCTGCGCTGAAGTGCACTTCCTCTGGGACCAATAACTGTAAATAAGCAGGGCTGCAAGCTGGCTGATAAGTTGTTGTTCTGAAGATAACAGTCCTTTTTAGCAGCCTGTTTGACCTTTTTCTTTATATTGCCTCAGGCTTGTCTGAGACCCTCAAGGTCTATTTTTCATCTGAAAATTCTCTGTAGGAAAGCACAATGTGCGGTTTAAGAAGATTTTAGGATTGCTTAACATATCTATATTTTCTAGTATTTTCATGATAATTGTTAGAATGCTTAGTAAGTTTAGCTTAAGCAGGTTTTCTTTCTTTGTGTAAAGTACACTTTTTATTGATGTAGGAAGCAATATAGATTAATATTTTATGAGGACTAAGTGTATGTTGCATGATGAATAAAATAGTAACATTGGGCTTTTTTCTGACTTTTAAAGAAACTTGAAACATGCTATTGACCCCTTTCACTATCCACATTTTGAGAGTATTGCACTAAACATTAGTTGGTAAAGCAATTTGAGCAAATATAATTAAGAATTTCAGCTTGAATGATTAAAAAGAAGTATGTCTCTTCATTTCTCAGTATGCTAAGAGTATTGAACAGAATTGTGACTGAAAATTGAGCATGTCTTAAAAACAAACCCCAAGGCTAAGTGAAAGTCAGTTTATATATGTTTGGGAATTTGATTTGTTCACATCTTCCCATCAGTTAAGAAAGATCTGGGCCAGTATTTCTGTTGAACAAAATAATGATAGAACCTGTTCAACTAAATTCAGGGTGCATAGGAGAGAAAAATCCATAATGTTTTGTAAAGTGGTGGCTTGCCTAATAAATTGCTTATTTTACTTTTAGGATGTAATCAGAAACTATCAGACAACCAGATGTGCACCCAAACCAAAAAAAAAAAAAAAAAACAAAAAAACAAAAAACCAACCAAAAAAAACCCTCTCAGAATGGCATTAAGTTCAGATGTTACTGCTCATAATGTTGTTGGGCATCTTTCCCTTGCAGATCATATTACCCAATCAGTTCATTAATTTTAGATGCACCTTAAATACTTTATTAATATCTCATGTTTTATGATGTTATTCCCCACATATAATGCAAATCAAAAAGTATGGAGATTGGTGCTTTAGAAAATGTTGTATAATCTCATAGGTCCAACTTCTGTATTCATGGAATGGAGTGGTGATGATTTCATGCAGGTGTGAACCCAAAGTAAAGTAAAGCAAAGCTGATAGTTAAGTAATTTGAGTTATTTTGCTTTGATTTTAAAAGAACCTACTTAATTACCATGGTTATGAACATACTTTCTTACTGATACCACAAATTACCAGAGTCACAATGGATGTAGAGTAAAAATTGTGCATGGAAAGTGACTCACAGTAGTTATATTGAGACAGAAACCTATTGGTAGGTACAATACCAAAAGCAAAGGGAATGTATTTTATGATTGCACAGAGACTTCTGGGACATAGGGGGGACTTACTGTCTAACCATTTATTATACAGTTTTCTCTCCTGCACTATATTTAACAAAGAAATAATAAAAGAGAAATTTTAAGGAACCTGATAAAGCTATTAAAAATAAAAACAGTTTAAAAGTTGTTTGCACGTAAGAATAAAATCTGTTTATTTTCTATGTTCAAGTATAAAAATAGTATAATGGCTAAATGGAATAGTGTAATCAATGCTTAATTCCTGTTTCATGGTTTCTAATGCATTTCACCATGTTGTGCTATCAGAATAAAATTCTCACCCATTAGAATAAATCTATTTCCCATGATTACAGCAGTGTGAAGAAGATGATAAAGTAGAATTGTTAACTTTGTTTGTAAGATTAACACTGGGAAGTTTATATCCTTTCTTGGACACCAAAAAAAGTTTTTCAGTGGCATTGTCAGTTTTCTACAAAGCATCCCTTAAAGCGAGGAAGTGTTTTGTTCTTACAGTTCCAGGCTTCTTTGTAGAAAAACTGCTTTCTTGTTTAATGACATTGCTGTGTGGGTTGAAATTAGGCTGACAGATTGTGAGTAAAGGCTGTGATATTACAAACAATAGTCTATTGAGCACGAAGAACTTGTTGAATTGGTTACCGAAGGCATTAGTGTTAAGTCCAGCCTATTTAGCATCTGGAAGACAGAGAAGAAATAGTGCACTAATGAAATGTAAAAATGATACTAAACTGCTAATAGCTGCAGGTGACTATGACAGCTGACATACTACGAAAGAGCCTAGCAAGAGGCAGCTCTGCAGACAAAAAGTACTGAAGTGAGATGCAGTTCAGAAAAGGAAAATTACTGCAATGGGAGAGAGGTGAGTATTTAAATAAAGTATTACAGATAAGGAGAGGAAACAGCATTGGGAGTCCCAGGGAATCATGCACACAATGATTAAAACTAATGAGGGGTCTGCTTGATTTGAGATAGGTATGCATTTTTTCCAGAGTTACTGGCTTGAGTGACTCCAGCATACCAGGTTTTCACCATTAGTGATTTCACTGGAATTGGGATAGTTATCCAGTGCTTATTTAGGCATCCTATGAACAATCTCAAGTAGTTCTGAGTGGGCCTACTCTCCCCCATACAATTTGATGTTGAAAAAGAGGCTAAAATGTGCAAGAGAAGAAATGAAGGCTTCATTTTTCTCCATTTTTACTCCATAATCTTTTAGTTTCCTATGCCTTCCAGTACAACTGTTTTACGATCTGTGAACTTAAAATAAAAATTTAATTGCTTGTGTGTCTTTCTTTGGAAGTAATTAAATCAAAGTTCTTCTGGTCTGTGCTGCAGGTAACTTAAACCATATCTGGAACTGCTAGAATCAGTGGGGGGCATGTATATCTAGTTGTGTACAAGCTGGACCTAGTCCACAGTCTGTTCATCCAGGCTGCTACTTTGATCTTAGAGCATCTCCTGCACAGCTGAGGCTGAAGGGACTCTGAGCACCCACTCATTAGGTTTTGATCAGAGAAACATTAACCTGTGTCTGTGAGGCAACTGGGGTCTAACCTATGTGGTTTAGAAATTTAGAAATACATGAGAGCTATTATTTTCCCAGTTGTCGTACATTTATGACATCTATTGAAACATACAGTAAAATACCCCTTCAACTAAAGATATTACAGTGGAATTACTTGAATTTACCACTCTTACTCACTCTGGATAATTTCTGTAGGAATTAAGTTTCATGTAAGATCTGAGTTCTGTTGTTGTGAGGAACAGTCATGGGCTGGAACCCTGTGGACAAAAATGTGTTTAGATGAGAAAGGGGCTTAAGCCTAAAGCCAGGCAGATGTGGTGGGTTGATCTTGTCTGGTCACACCCACCCAGCTCAGGACAGGTGGGAGAAAATAAGATTGAAAAAGCTTGTGGGTTGAGGTAATGACAGGGGAATCACCCAGCAATTACCATTGCAGGAAGACAGACTTGACTGGGGTAAAATCAGTTTATTGCCTGTTGTTAGAAGGGGTTTGGATAGTGAGAAACAGTGAGAAATTCAAACGCCTTCACCAAACCCTTGTTTCCCAGAATCAACTTTCTTCCTTCTTTCCTGACCCCCACAATGAGAGCCATGAGACCTGCGCTCAGTCCCTGAACATTTCCTCTGCGCTGCTGCTCCCTCACAGCTCCCCTGCTCCAGCCCAGACTTTCCTCAGGAACTCTGATTCCTCTCAGCAGAACCTGCTCCAGCCTGGGCTTTTCTCAGGAGCTGCAGTTCCTGTCAGCAGAACCTGCTCCAGTGCAGATTTCCTCAGTAACTCTGGTTCCTCTCAGCAGAACCTGCTCCAGCTGTGCTTTCCTCAGGAGCTGCAGTTCCTCTCAGGAGAACCTGCTCCAGTGCAGATTACCTCAGTAACTCCGGTTCCTCTCAGCAGAACGGGATCCAGCCCGGGCTTTCCTCAGGAGCTTTGGTTCCTCTCAGCAGAACCTGCTCCAGCCCGGGCTTTCCTCAGAACTTCAGTTTCTCTCAGCAGAACCGGATCCAGCCCGGGCTTTCCTCAGGAGCTCTGGTTCCTCTCAGCAGAACCTGCTCTAGCTGGGCTTTCCTGAGGAACTTCAGTTTCTCTCAGCAGAACTGGATCCAGCCCAGGCTTTCCTCAGGAGTTTTGGTCCTTCTCAACAGAACCTTCTCCAGCCTGGGCTTTCCTCAGGAGCTTCGGTTCCTCTCAGCAGAACCGGCTCCAGCCCAGGCTTTCCTCAGGAAATTTGGTTCCTCTCAGCAGAACCTCCTTCAGCTCAGTTCCTCAGAGGGCTCCATGTCCTTCAGGAGACTCCCAAGCTTCTCCAGCCCCATTCCACAGGGGTCTCTGTACCCCTCCTCAGGACCTGATGCTCCTTGAATTTCCTCACTGCCAGTGTGAAATTTTTGCCCTTCTTTAAATACATTTTCACCTTGGAGCCACCATCATCGGTGAGGGGCTGGGCTATGCCCTGCGGTGGGGCTGTGGAACCGGCCATGACGGGGCCAGGGGCGGCCCTGCTCTCTCCTCAGCCTCCTCTGCCAGCGCCTCGGACAGAGCAGATGACAATGTTTGTATTTGTCAAAGGTATTATAGCGATACCATATTATTGCTTTGTTTTGTTTCCCTCCAGTATTTGTTATGCTAAATGTATCCTTTCGACAAGTGTTTAGGAATAGATTGTTTAGCACAAAGAGGTTTTCTGCAGAGGGGATCAGTGAAGAGAATTTCCTTCTGGAAAGAGGAATGTGGGTAGAAAAGTAGATGGCAACATTAAAAATAGGGAAAATTAAAGTTGTTCAGTTCGTAAAGCCAGACACAATTTAGGATAAGGAAGAAGTCCTGCAAATATATTGATGAATAGTGTTTTTTCCACCCCAGAACAGCAAATCAGACAGATTTTTCCACGTGAGCTCTGGTACCAGTGAACATAGTGACTGAAACGGGACAGTCTGAGGGAATTACATAACTATTTGAACCCAACAGTATATATCCAACCCAAAAATATATATCTAAGACCCTAAATATATCAGAAACCATAAACCAGGTCATCTTGCAGTGCTGTTTTTTAGTATGTGTAATTTAGTATAGGAACTAAAGTGTGACCCTGTCTTACAAAACCTGGTGAGATGGGTTTTGGATTGGATCACAAAATGTGAAGTCTTATCTTATGTAAAAATAAAATGGGCAGTCTAAACCTGTATTTAAAAATCTAGACACACTTCAAGGGAAAAAGGCCAATTAAGCAATTTAAAGGCACTTAGCAAGTTTTCTCACAGCTGAACTCAATTTCTGTAGCCAGTATGGCTGCTTGCTGAATTATGCCATAGAGGACAATGTAGCTCTGCTTGTATGTAAAAATATTATTCCATGAAATGCAGCAGGAAAAAGCTGAGGTGAAATCTTACAGCCTTGTTTCTGTCTTTGGAAGGAGGTGATAGTGGCTGTAAATGGTAGCTTTTTGAATCACAAAAGATAAAGGCTAAGGCCATCTGTGGGGAGAGAGGCTCAGAGCACCAGGCAGAGGGGCCAGGTGAAAATCTGGGAACTCCGATCTTCAAAGTGTTTGAACATGAACAGCAAATGAAAAGAAAAACTTCCATGCAGATGGGGACTAAATGAGGTGCAGATGCATTATCAGAGAAGTGAAAAAAAAAAAAAAAAATAGAAGGAAATAAAAGGATGTTAGGACACTGGAGTGGTCAGACGAGGGGGTAAAACGTCAATGTGATTGAAAAAAAATCCATGTATTTCTGGTGTATTCATGTGCGTGTAGCTTACTGGTATCTGGTATGTGTTTAATTCTGTGACCATGATTAAGTCTTTTAAAAATAATTCTGAACTATTTTAAGTCTTATTATGCTTATATATTTTAAACAACAGAGATAGAAGGTTTTACAACTTCTCTCTCTCTCTCTCTCTCTCTCTCTCTCTCTCTCTCTCTCTCTCTTCTCTTTCTCTTTCTCTTTCTCTTTCTCTTTCTCTTTCTCTTTCTCTTTCTCTTTCTCTTTCTCTTTCTCTTTCTCTTTCTCTTTCTCTTTCTCTTTTCTTTTTTTTTCCTTTCTTTCAGTTCCTGGATAGTTCATCAACCATTATTTAAAATGCATTCTTTTTCATATATTCTTGGTAGGTAACCTTGGACGGGTGGACCACATCACAGAGTTTGAGTATGACCTGTTCATTAGACCAGATACATGCAACCCCCGCTTTCGAGTTTGGTTCAACTTCACCGTGGAAAATGTAAAGGAATCACAGGTAGGTGATACTAAATTAGATAGTTTCTTAGCTTTAAAAATTGCTTAATCCAGAATGTATTTGTTAAAGGAAAAAAAAAAAAATGACTGTCAACTGTTTGTAACTAAAAATTTGCTGTAAAATGTAAATAAAAGCTGGAAATCACCAGGTTTTTCAGCTATCCAAGACAAGAAGTAATTACAAGGACAGTACAACATTTGCAGGTATGTTAATGACTGCTATAGATTTGTGTTAACATGCAAAATCCAAATAGATGTGTTAGTATGTGAAAAGAAGCCTATCATAGCTGTTCAAGTATTACCACTCAAACCTTCATTTAATACACATAGAAGACTGAGTTAGTATTGCAAACAGGCATTACTCTAGTGACTTGTAGCAGAGGAATTGCCTGCCAGTGTGTCCCTTGTGAAAGATGAGGTTTAAATGTGAACCAACTCGATAGGCAACTGTTTCACCTACTTTTAAAGAATTTTGTTTTGCAGCAAAAATACCCCATGAGAAACAAACTTCCTGGCTTTATTTTTTCTTGCCAAACTAATACACAAAAAGGTTATGTGCAAACTTTCACACTTACAAATCAGAAAGGCTTTAATTCTGCTTTCCACCCATACCTTGGGTTTTATTATGTCGTTCTGTCTTAGTTGATCATAATCAGACTGTCATTTTCTCTTAATGGATAGAAAACATATTTAGAAAGAGAAAAAAAAAAGCCTGCAGAGGCTTAATATTTTTATTCCTATGAGACTAATATCTTAATATCCACCACTGCACCATTCCTGTTACAACTAGAAATCATGAAATTGTTTATCTGTCTTCCTGGAGCCTGATAGTTTATCAGACAGACCCTTTTCCCTGCTGTGCCTTACTCAGCTGTGATCAAATTATATAGTCATGAGATGAATGGGAATCTGTCTCAAGGAGGCAAAGAAGATCTGGTAGAAAGATACAATATATATCTAGTGCTTACAGGATATTTGTTTTCATGGTTGTCCACATGAAAGAGATGGTTTCACTATTAAGTTTGACTTGTGAGGTCTGTTTTTATAATGTGTGTTCCTGTAATCTTTTTTTCATCTCTCCAATTTCCGTTAGAATGGGACCTGCATGAACGTAATCTAGTCTGGAACCTCTTTTAGGTCTTTGTACCAGTGGACATGTGCAGTATTAGTCATTGCAGCTCAGCTATATTAAATGAATATTGGAAATTGCTACCTCAAACACACTGTGTAATCTGCTTTGTGAATTTTGATTCTTTTATTTTTCACTAGAATATAGGAACAAGAAAACCAGGCCTTTCAGTGTTGTGTTAAAACACTGCTCTAATATGCAAGTAACTTTGATCATATTATTTGTAGAGGTAGATATTTTAATAACTATATAAATAATTATCCATATAATATTTTATTATTTTGGATGTATCCTGAGTTTTTTTGATGTTCACTTCCTTATGTTGCAGTTCAATCAGTAGCCTTTCTTTTTACGTGAAAGCTGGTAACTTAACTTCTTCCTCCTTATGACTTGGACTTCTAGATCAGACTTTTTATGTTGTCAGTTTTATTTTACAAGCTTTTAGCAAGAAAAAAGAAAAAGAAACAACTAATGGCTTATATTTATGGAAAAAAATAACCAGCATAGATTACCAGTGAGATGTAAAATCTGGTCTTTTGGTCCCTATATAGTTTCAAGTCAGTTGGTCTGATAACATCTGAGCTGTGGATTTTTTTTTTTTATTGTAATTTGTTCATTGAATTCAATTATATCAATACTGGAAAAAACAAAAAGAAACTGGTATGTTATATGTAAGGATTATAATAATGCAATGTTTACACTTGCAATAACCATGAAAGGCAGAATGAAGGAAATCGGATTTGCTGTGGAACACATGGTCTCATGGGCAAAGCCTCCAATTTCTCTAATTATATACGTGTCACAGGCTGCTGTCTATTTCTGGATAAAGCTCTTTATTGGGCAGGGTTTGTTTCCTATTAGCTTCAACCATGGCCCTTACAACACCATCTACACTTTTGCTAAATTCCTTCCCTGTGGAACTGGAATGAACAAATGTCATCACCAAATTGTATTTCAGGTATTTTAACTAGACATTGCTTCAGGTGCATGATTGCTTCTGAGCCAGAATCTCCTTAAAGGTTTTAGCAGCAGTAGTGGTTCGTTTGAGATTCAGGAGAGAAAGGGAAATGTGTGTACATGTGATAAATAATAAAAATATGCTACTGTACCAATACTGGGGGACTTTACTGGTGAGAAGAATGATTATTTCTCTTGGGGACCACAGCTAGAAATTCTGCTCAAGAGTTGACACTCACTGTCCCAAATACTGTAACCACAGTAGCAAAATATTCTTTGTCCTGGAAAATGTACTTTTGAGGAATTTGAGAAGAGGTAAGAGTTGAATACAACAAACTGATGAAAGGATTAAAAATATCTGTAGGAATTTTAATTAACAGCAACTGTATCATACCAATAAGTAACGCACATCTAGGCCACATGATATATTCTGTGTTTGTATGTACCCTGAACAACTTGGCTGCCTGATGAATCATGTTCAGAAATGGTATTTTCACTGAGATTAAAAAAAGAATTTCCAACAGAAGGGGTTTCCTAATAGTGCCAAATTTTGTTCTGTAAGTGTTGATAAACACATTTGGAGTCCTTCATCACAAAGGTACTGACAAAATATACCAAGAAGGACTGAGGAGAAGAATGGATTTTTGGCAGCTAGGATTTGATCGTTACTTACATTTAATAAATCAGTCCAGATTGAGGATTGAGGTCCTTTAAATCAAAGGACCAAATGTTACTTCAAAGGCATTCTGTCTGTTACTTCAGTTGTAGTAGGACTGAGGACAGCATTCTGACTCCTAGATGTTTTGGGGGATCTTTGTTGTGTAAATTCATGAATCAGGAAAAAAGCTATCCCACTCTTCAGAAATTTAAACATAACGCCAGGGTAAGACAGGTAACACCAGGGTAAGACAGGTAATGCCAGTGCTGGGTGTTACTATGAATGCACAGAGCACATATTGTAGAGTTTCCTCATTTTTGTCCTTTGTTTTTCGGGAACTTTATTATTGGGTTTGGATTTTATAGTTTGTTCTGGCCTCCTATTACTGTCCTAAAACAACCCTGTGATCCTTAGTAGACAACTGCTTCTTCTGTGATGTTCAAGCTGTGACTGTCTAAAGATATGACTGATATGGGTATAGAAAGAGATAATGTCTTTTGTTACACCAATTGATACATTTTGGAGAAGCACGGGGGAAGGAAAATGAGGCATAACTTGAGGTACTCAACCTTTTTTTCTCCTTAAGAATTTATCTTGTATAGTTAATTCTCACAGGAGCTTCCTCCAAAGTGAGTTGGAGTAAAGATGACATCAGAAGCAGTCTGAAGTTTAAAACAGGTCACTTCTTTGCTTTCTTCTTCTCAAGCAGACTTTCTTTACTTTTCTGTCATTTGGTGATTTAAGTTCCTGGTATTAAGATGCATTATAGCATCTTACAGTCTTCCCAGTTTACAGTTTTAGAAGACATATTTTCTTAACTGTGCTTTGAAAGCTACATTGCATTTACTTTCCTGTGTAAAATGGATGTATAGATGAGCATATGTTTTGATGAAGCACAGTGCTGAAATATTGAAGACTTCTATAAACCATTTTCTGATGCAGCTTTTCCAAATCAATCTGTAATCTGTGTTTCCTGGGGTGTGTTTTATTACATATACCTTCTTATCTCTGCTGAATTAGGAATAAGTCACTCATTTTTTAATAGTTTGCATTAGTAATTTATTAATCTTTTTCTGGTCAGCTTCTGTAGTCTCTCTAAATGGCTTTTTATAATAATTACAAGGGAACCACTGGATTATTTGAACTTTGCCTGTTTAGGAGACACCTACCTGTTGCTCATCCTTATGTGCACTTATGTTAATATTTAGTGTGTGATAGAGATAGTTCTTCATCTTCTTGCATTTGTAATTTGTAATTTTATTAACCCTTTATACAGGTAGAGAAAAATTTTTTTACATATCAATATATTTTGCTTCCTCACTCCTGATATTTTTCTTGAAAATACTATAATTTTAGGAGGTTAAAGGTAAAGTTTACTGGTTGCTATGCACTTCCTATCCAAACACATTTAGTGAGTTAAAATTTAGAATGGCATACAGAATGAATAAGGCATCATCTTAGATGGTTTCACAGACATAAGAGAATATAATATGTCTAAGAACTTTATTACTGACAAGACTTATAATGGCCTCTTTTTGTACTCCACACAACAGTGTAACACAGCAGAATTTTGCTGGGTCTCAGATTGAGAGTGGTGTTTGCTTCTAAGTCAGAAAGCATAAGACAAAGTCTGTGTTGCTGAAAATATAAGCTTTAAATTTATATTGCTCTTATAAATCTGTTTCTAAGGAAAGATTTTGGCTAGCTTTTAAAATAAGCTTAGTCTCTAGCATACTGTAATGTTTGTTACAGAAGAAGGTACAGTGTTTTAAATTTGCTGTTTGTAGTAAATGTACATACCTAATTCCTTTCTTTTCTTTTTATTTGCTTGTTAAATAGTAAACAATTAAAACAAAATTCAATTTTATATGAAAACTTTGTGGCAGAAATTTATTACGGTTATTGTCAGTAATGTAAAACATGGATGTAGACATAAAAGAACTTCAGGCAAATAAGCATAGGGTAATATAAATGTAACAACCTTACAGAATGGGCAAGTTTTAAATATATTTCTGCTGCTGGGTTGATCTAATACCAAAGAAAATAATTG
This sequence comes from Heliangelus exortis, assembly GCF_036169615.1. Taxonomy (NCBI): domain Eukaryota; kingdom Metazoa; phylum Chordata; class Aves; order Apodiformes; family Trochilidae; genus Heliangelus; species Heliangelus exortis. The sequence continues at coordinate 6,926,073 of NC_092429.1, forward strand.
CATTTAAATTTCATGCGAAGTTTTAAAGTGTTTTTTTTTGGCAGGAATAAGAATCTCTGGTATTAAAAAGAAAATATGTCTTCGGACTAGAAAGTTTGAGATTTGAGCACTGGAGTTCTGGAAGCTTCTTTCTAATTGACCTTATCCTATCATAAACAGAAACAATTATAAAGCAAGTGTCAGGTGACTGCTCCTGGACACAGAACTCTGTCATTGATTCCTTTTTGTTTTCAGTAGTCTCAGGAATGGGTACTCTCAGCAATCTGACAGGAATCCATTTTGTTAAGCATAGCTGGTATGAAAAAATGTGAATGATGCATTTCCTTTTGTCTTAGCTATCCAATGATGTTTTTCTTTTCCTGTGGGTGAACTTGGTCAAGATTTATGTTTCAGCTTCATTTAAATCTGGTGGATTCATCAGTCATTATCATTCACTGTTTTATTTTGCCTTGGAGAAAGGCATATACTGCAGAAGTGTTGAAGCTAAATTTGTAATGTTTTACAACTCTTTATACCATAGCATGTGGTAATATGGGTCCATTATATTTTATAAGGAAAGGGCTTGAATTACCTGAAATGTGTATTAAAGAACATGATAGATTTTTTTCAGAAGAGCTTTTTAATTTTTAAAAATACTTCCACTGATCTCTGTGTTGGAAAGTTATATAATCTTATTGTAAGTCAAAAGTGCATAGGGTTAGATGAGATGTATAGTGATGGAGGTAATTATTTATTTACTGAGGAAGCCATATGAAATGTTAATTAAATAAGAAACAAAGTGGTGACATTTAAAATTGATTGCATGTTCATCTCAACATTTAAAAAAAGAAAAATCAATTGAACATACTGCAGTTTTGAAGAAAAATAATTTTTCCATTTTGGAAACTTGTGCCTATATTGGTCATATGTAAAATTAGATTTGGAAATGATGATTCTTCCAAGTTGGAATCCTTACAAGTACATATAATTTTATTTTGGATCAATAATTCACTTGTGCTTGGAATAGACTGAGCCTGCATCTGAAGCTTTAGTTAAGTGCAATATAGTGTGCATCTCCATGAAATTATCCAAAGCTGTCATGACATGTATCATCCTTTGAAAAGTAATGAATACAAATAGGGTGGTAAACATAGACAATATTCAGCATCAGTAAAACAACTGCTGTTCTCATGAAATATTCTCTCTTGGCAAGACAGTGTTAAATTCATAATCTTTTCTGTTCCAGGTGTCTTTAAAACATTTTAGATGTCAATGTTTGGTAATTATTACGTACATACCGTATAGTTCAGATTTATCACTGACTTCTGCTTACAGGAAACTAATGGCCAGGTGTGTTTAATTTTCTATTATGGTGACATCTGTCACTCACAGTGTCAAAAATACATTATAAATGCCATAAACACAATCAGCACAGTGATGATCTTGATGTCAGTGATGTGACATACTTAGTTTCTTTCAATTTAAAAACTTTTCATTTATGATTAAATACCCCCTTTTTTAGTTTCACTATTATTTGTCTTCCATGCAAATATGTTTCATTCTGCTTTTATTACTGGAAAGTCTTTATATTGGAGTGTAGAAGCATAGAACTAAAGTAAAAGAAACAATATTTACATGGAAGAGATGAATGTAAAAATTAAAACTTTCCTGTTTTTAGATGTTTTTAATCTTCCTTATGCAGAATATTTTGTATTTGAGCAAGTTGAGACACTGTTCAGCAGTTGTTAGAACCTGAAGATAAAGCAAACTGAAATACATGTAGGTTAATTCATGTTACTGGAAGAGGAAAACCATTTGCTCTTTCAATGACAGGACAGAAAAAGAGAAGCAAGTGCTGAAAAATTAAAATGGAATTTGAAAGGCAGATATTTTCTAGGAAAAACATAGATGTACAGAGGCTTATCAAATTATTTTCTGTACAAAAAAAATTTATTTTAATTTATTTTAATTTTTTTTTTTTTCAGTTAGGATCTCAAAATAACATTTTCCTTGTTTATGGTAGAATAGTATATCTTCCATTGCTTTCCAAGGGAGCACTGTGCCTACAATCTTTCATGCCCCAGAAGATCCTATTGTAATCCCAATTAAACACTTTGCTCTGTTGCTATGCTGATTATAAGTAAATTTGTTTATAGAATTATGGACATATCAAGCATTAAGATATGAATTTTCAATTTTTTGATGAAGCAAACAAGCTTGTAGCTATTTATCTTACAGTTTCTATTACAGTATATGTAGTTAAATAAATCAGTTTCATCCAGCAAAAGATACTTTAATCTTCCTATTGAGGAGGCTGTGAAATACTCTGTAACTAAGTGTGCAATTTTTTTGCTTTGAGAAATCAAGAAAAGTAACACAGGGCTCACGGATTGCTGCTCTAAATGCAGCTGCTGTATACATAACATTTTATACATAACTGTGTACAATTTTAGTGATTGAGTACAGTTACATAAGTTTTGCAAACCTCAGAGAGACCATACCTGCTGTTACACCACTGTTCGTGATGGCTCTGATAATTTTTTTGTGGACTGAGCAGCTCCGTGTAAGTTTCTAATTTCCATAGTAGGACCATGATGAACTGTAGCTCATTACTGCAAACTGATGGCAGCTGTTAATACTATTACAGGCAGAGACTTTTTATGTAAGGGAAACATTATACAGTAACTGGTAGTTTTCTGACACAGGATTACATAAAGCTTCCTGTTAGGAAGGAGCGCAAAGAGAAATTGATTTGAACCCATTAGTATCAGTATTACATGTCAAAAAGCTAGAGCAGAGTTCAATTTATTTCTGCAATAAAGTGTAAGCTAGAGATTGACTTGCCAATTATTTTACCATGCATTGCTCTGGTTGTTCTGAGATGACTATTCCAACATCAAATCATCTTGTTTGGACATCTTTCACTGAATAACGTGCTAGTCTAAATATGCATTATGTTATGTAGGAGCTAAGACTCAGAAGGTTTTTCAAGCAGAAATGAGTTTTTTATTACTATTTTTACTAAAGGATGTACTATACTGTGGAACATATTCAGCATAGATTTAAAACAACTGCATGTGTTTCTGCTAAATCTGGTGTGTGTTGTTGAATTGTGTTTACATTGCCATTGAAAGGATGAAGCTTTTAGTAGCTTGGTTTAACCAATGCAAGTAATCTGCCCCCAAACATTTGTCTTCTCTAAACCAGACACTGAGCAGGGATGTTGATGCTGTTTGCCAGTCTCCTTTTCCCACAGTAACTTTCCAAGATAAGTGAACACCAAATTAGATCACTACTTCTTTATTATAATTTTAAAATTGAAGGTTAATACTTTTATCAACTTTCTGCCCGTTTAATACATACAAATTCCAGCTGAACACTGAGGTCCATGAATTCAGATCCTTAACCTTGAATATTATAACAAACTTTATTGCAGTGGCAAACCTGTGCTTTTCTTTTCTTGAAATGATCATTCTCCACAGGATGCTTATTTAATTTTCTAGTTGTTTAGCATTATTTTTTTTGAGGGGGTTTGTGTTTGTTTTCCCTGTAGTACCCTCTGACAACTCATATGAAGCTTCACAGAAAACTTTTAATAAAAGAAATATATTACTTACAATTGAAGATTCTCCTGGCATATTTTGAGATATATTTATTTACTTTAATGCTCTGCCATACTTGGGGTGATGCAGTGAAGGGAATGCTGCTTGAGTTGCACCTTGTATGTTCATATTCTGATTTTCTGTGAACTCTGGGCAAAACTAATCCCAGCATCAGTGGACTACAGAGTGTTGTGAGATTCATGGTAAAACATGCTTGCCCCTGGAAATTTGACACTGATGTTGAGTACCCTTACTGTTACACTGAGGATTGCTTCAATAGCCAGATTAAACAGAATATCCTTCCTGACAGCCATGTGGAATGGCAATTCCATGGGTTTGGAATAGCCAGGTTGAAATGACTGTAACTGTTCCCTGTGGCCTCTCTCTTCCCTAAGGCTGCAGAAGGACCAAACAAATTTCTCTGAAGCAGAGGTTAATACAGCTACCTACCTAGGTAAACTGTTATTTTACTTGGATTATAGCTGTTTTAATCACAAAACTAATTTGAGTAATATATATTTATTTTATTCATTTAAAACCTGCCTATTATAAAAGTCAGCCTATAAAAAGAGGTTGTATAAATGCAGGAGAGAATTTCATTTTGCCAGGAATTTCTCATGCATAAATACAAATGAATATTCTAAATGTAAATGTTTGGCTAGATTATTCTTCAGAGACACATATTGATTTCTATTGTCACCCTTCAGTGAAATTTAGTGTTGATTAGTAGGAAATCCTTTCCAAGCACATGCTGAAAAAAATGTAAAATATTATTGCTTTGACAGTCAGTGAAAAGAGACAGAGTAAACGTTAACAAATCAACTGTGTTTCCTCCATCTCCAGCTGGGTAAGAGTATTTTAGCTCTTAAAAAATTAACTTGTTTGATGCTGATCAAGTTGATACTTGATGATGATAGTACACAGGTCCATATTGTGCTTGGTGTTCTAGAAAATATGTTTTCAAATTCATAGCTTAGCAAAAAGTGAAGCTTTGCATTTGCTGATTTTTCTTTGTGAATCTAAATGTAGAGATGTGGCTCTTACCATAGCAGGAAGTACTGTATAATCTTGCAGCTTAGACCATTGTAATATGCAAGTAATATGACTCTCATGGTTAGCTGTGTGTGATGGCCAAATTTAATCCTAAAATATGTTCCATTCAGCTTTCTAATAAACCTGGAATTCATAAATTCTTGAATGTTAGAGTGGGTTTGCTAATTATGGATTATACTAATTTTACACTTCAGTGGTTAAATCTAAACACTGTTCTAAAAATAATACATTTTTCCCATTTTTTTCCTTCCTTGTAAATTAGAAGGTACAAAATATATTTCAGCAATGCAGTCAGACTGGTGGGTAATCTATGAACAAACTATAATTTTACAGCTATCCAAGGACATACCTGGATTGTTAAATCTTAATTCTGTTTTTTGAGCATTTATAAAGATCAGAGAATAAGAGAATGTTCTTAGATTAATTGTAAAGAACTTTGCAAAACGTATCTGACAGAGCATGGTTTTTTTTTCCCCAAATAGTTGTCAGAAGTTTTAGTTAAATGCATTTGAATTAAAATTAAGGAAATGCACAGAGTTGCAAACATTTTGATTAATATTATCTTTCACCTCTCAGTTCTTCTAGTCACGGTGACTTGTGTAGACAGTTCATTTAGTTTGCAAGTAACCCACAGAGTTTTATATAAGAAATTCATTAAATAAGATACAGTCATTCTTAGGTGAAAGTAAGTACTAAAAATATGTGACACAACCAGTGAGAGCTATATCCTGTAACAGAAAATAAGAAAGAAAAGAGATACACTGTAAAAGAATGGTGATATTTGTAGGTCAGTTCTATTTTTAAATGGTACTGATCATGTGAGTAAAAATCAAAGAAGTTATTTAAAAGCTTACATAATATCTTTCTGTTGTGCAGTCACTCTCAGATATCAGTGTTGAACTACTTGATATAGGTGAGTGACATTAAATAATAAAATTATCAAAGAATTCATGACAAATCCTATTCAGCAGCTACAAAACCTGAACAATTTTTGCTTTCTTGGCAGTAGCCATATCTTAATGGCTACGTTAACTTGTTTTGCAAATGGTTTATAAACTACTCATGTCATGTTACTTATAAGGTCCTGTCAATAAATGTTTAGTTTAAGAAATATTCTTTAATAAATAGGAGGTGACACTACAACATTGCAATAAGATTTAAATCATAATTTGGAACCACTTCTTTGCTTGTTTGGTAGATAGTAATATACAGGCTTGAGAGCAAAACTCAGCTTCTATTCTTTCAAGGGTGCAGTGATGCTTGTGGCTGTATGTAGTTAGGATTACAGTTACTAATATTGAAGTTATATACCTATGTCTTTGTATTTTCTCAAAGCATTTGGGAGAATTTGAAATTCAGATTTTTTTTTTTTTTATGATCTCTCTCTCTGATATACTTCAAGGAAACAATGCAGAAAGACTTTGGGAAAAATATTTATCTTTGTGGTAGAAGTGACTTTATAGAAGCCAAACAAGCAGAGGCACTTTAACATAATATTCTCCTGACTTAAACAATCTTAATTTTATCACTTTGCCAAACTGTATTCCTTTGCATGAAGTATGTGCTGGAGATACTTCTGAATTTCCATTTTCATTAGATTTAGTATTCAGCACCTAATGCCATAAATTTGTTTTTGAAACTCTTTAATTCCCCTGAGTGTTCCAACATATTGAATGCTATTTGCTTTGTATTATGTTGGGAGCAAATCTGCAGTGAAAATGCTGTCAATATATATTCATAGCTAACATTGTTAACTAAAAGCAATATTGTTTTTCTATTGTAATCTGTCACAAATGTTTGGCACCCTGTTGTGTAAGCCAAAAAAACGTCAAAGAAAGGAATGAATATTTTTGAAGAAAAGTGCAGTGATAGTGTCAAGTTTTCTGTATTAAAATATGTTCCTGTTTGCACGGGCCTTTACAATTTAGAAAATTGTGTTTTGTAGTAAGGTAAAGTTAGATTATTGTGAGACCATCCATGCTGTTACAGATAACATATTAAGTGATAGGAGCAGAGTAAGGGATACAGCCATTTTACTCTCCAATGCAATGTAATGCTTATCAGGATGTAAAATGTATTCTACTAACTCCAAATATTATTGTGTGAAAAATGTACTGTACATGTAGAAAATGAATGAAAAATATTCTGTGTTTTTGCCTGGTTTTGAAGATTGTCTAATTAACAAGAGCAAATGCATTCTTCTGGGGACTATCCTTATCTTTGTGTAAGTCACACTGATTTTGTTTATTTAAATATGTATTTTCCTTTCCCCAATAATGAATTATTTCTTAATGAAAGTGTTTTAATTTTTGTATCCACATGATATTGTCAGTGTGTCAGAACAAAGTATTTCAGGGAACTTCTGTGGGGAGAAATTTGTTTAAGAACAAAAAGATAAAGCTGGCCTACCAAACAAATAACCTATTGGGGCTAGTACATTCAATGTAAGTCCAAAAAGAAATTTGTCCTAATGTACTGTCACACACAATCATGGGTAAATCTGGGGGTGGTGGTAATATTAATGTGATTTCTATGATATTGGCACATATCCCAAGTACATAACAAGAACTCCAGGCTGCCAGTAATATTTCAGTTTTTCCTTGCAGCTGATTTCACCCCTCTACTTCATAATAACCTTCTCTTCTTTCAGCACTGGTATATACTCTGCTAGGGGAATACATATGCCCCGAGTGATTTCACAAGGTCCCTGTTATGAACTCACTATTTTCAAACATTTTCTGAGAAGTGCAAAATAACCTGCGTTTCCTTTGACTTTAGTGAGATTTCAGTACAATTAGCACCTTGGAAAATTCTCCCTTATGTTCCCTTACACCAATCTCTATACAGTCTCTAATGTACTTTCAAATAAGATTGCATAAAACTTCAGAGCTTCCTGCAGTGATAATGGAACAATATATGACAGTGGCATAATTGCACTGTATGCTGCAAAAATCTGAATATTACGAGACATTTCAAAGCATGTATTTTTGATACTGTTTTTCTTTTTCTTGCCTCTGTTAAAACAGTAAGAGAGGCATTCTTTCTGTTGCTGTTCAGAACCCACCTCTCTCAGGTCATGCCTCTATGTCCATTCTGGAAAGACACGGGGGAGTCACCACCTATAAATGCAGTACTTTTTCCTTTGTGTTCCTCCCAGGAGAAGAGATTCTGTCAGTAATTAATTTCTTCTCTCAGAAACTGTAAATACAAAATATTAACACAAGTAACATGGGGCCCAAGTGCCAGAAATGGCACATACTGGTGCCTTCCTGATAAATGATGGTGATGGCCTAGTTCTACAAACTGTGTTTTGGCTATGTGCCAAGTTCTTAGAATGCTTTTCTAATGAAAAGGATAAGATTTATTATTCACTGTATATGGAACTTCTTCTTCATATATATATATTTTTTGCACTGGATATATGCCTTTTCCTGCCTTCACATTTGAAAGTCATTTTAGATGTAAAAAACTTGAATCCTGACTTGGGTTGAAGGGACAACTGATCTCTTCTGTGAGATTCCCACTAATCAGTAGAATAGATGACAATGTCCAGAACCAGGGCTTAATTGCAACACAAGCAAGGAAGACAAGTATGGTGCAATAACCACAATTTTGGTCTAAATAAATATAATGAATAGCAAATGGTAGACAGTTTTTATGGGGTACATCTAAATTAAATAGGCTTCATCTATCATAAAAATGAAAAATGGGAGAACCTGGCATTCTGTGAAAGTGGTAAATTACAATACACTGAGTGTGCCATCTCTAATAATTTACTTTTGTGTGGTGAAACTTGTTTCAGTAATGGGAATATGAAGCTTAGATGGGAGTTCTATGATTGATGATTCCCTAAAGGTGGACACCTACAGTGTCCATTCTGTAGAGAAAGTAGGAAATGGTAGATTCTGATTTTTCTCAAAAGTAAGAATGTCATTAACTACACAGAAGGGACTAATCTAAGATTAAGAAAGTGAGAACTTGGCATAGCCCCTTTCATTACCAGAGCAAAAGTATTAAAAAGTCCAGAAAATGCTTTCATGTTTAGAAGTTATTCAGCACTTGGAATATGAAGTTAGTGCTGAGAGGCATTTCTGATGCATTATATCTCATATTCCGTACAGCTTTAGATACGTTTCATGCTTTTCCTAAGTTTCCCACTAATGTCCAAATTAATTTTTTCTTTTTTTGGATCCTGATGTTCTTCCCTAAATGTTATAAATTAAAAAAACAAACCCCAACCCCCCAAAAAGCTGAAATACACCTGATTGAAGGTATTGCTTTCTGAGTCTTTGATTGGGACTATGTAATAAGGTCACTGATATTTGTAAATATTGTAGGTGAATGTTCAGCACATTGAGGTTTAGGAGATACTGTGTCTTGCCCCTGTATTCATGCTTTTCTAGATTATTCCAAGAATTTGGGAATAACTGGTTTAATCTGTGTCTGGAGGGACATTGTGCTTGAACAATTCACAGGTGAATACTCTTTTTTCATGCAATAAAAAAACCTACACTTTTCTTAAATCACTTAATAGATAGGGATGGGTTACATTGAGCAGGAGTCCTGCATCATAAAATTAAGAATTGTGGTTTTCATCCTTAATTTCACTTCTTTTACTTAATGGCAGAGAGATTCAGATTCTAACATTGTTTATCTTTGGCATAGCTGATTTAATCCTGACTGTATCAATTTTCCACAAAGTCTCTTGTGTTTTAAATCTTAGAATATGTTGTACAGGTGTGGAATAACTGTGTGCAGCTTATCTTACTGGGAAGCTTTGGATTTCTGTGCAGTGTGGAGAAATACACAGTTGTAGAATTTTCAGAAATGTTTATGAAGCTTTAGAAAGCAATGTGTCATTTTATCTGGCAGTTAGATTTCTATAATTTCTTGCTATTGTTAGAGTTCCTTTTTATTATTCACTGTAATCTGTATTGTGTGGACCTTTGCCATGCTATGTTTTTTACTCTTGCTTTTTTAGATGTAATTTGATGCTGCAGGAAGAATGAAGATGCATAAGAGAAGTTATTAATCATACACAAATATTTGTTTCTTTGGCTTTTCCACATGTGGTTGTATAAACACTGGTTTTCCTTCTATTAGCCTTATACAAAACACAATTTTATCTTCCTTTTTTTTCTGCTTGAGAGTTCAGACTTCCTAAATTATGGAGGCCTGTTGTTTGTGCCCCTTTGGAGAAGAGATGTCACAGAAAGGACATTTTTTAACTTCTGGTAGCCAGAATTATGGTTACCCTTGCTGACAGATTTATGTGGAGGACCCCTCCAAGTATGTTCCCTGATTTTTCTACTAGATGGAACGACTCAGCCTTCTCCTGTGGGTGGCTACTGCAATAGTGGAGCACAAAGACTGAGAAATTAATAAATTAAAAAAAAAAAACGACGGTAAATATAGACCAAAACATCCTCATTTATTGCTAGAAATAAGAGAGGAATGGTATTAAGGTACAGAGATGAAACAAACCAGCACTTATCCATGGTGAAATCTATAAAATGTCTTCGATTGCTCAAGGGATCTTTAGATATAGCATTATTTTCTCTATCTTATGGATGACTTGACCACCTTCGCTATGAATTTTTCATGATTTCCCTGACCCAGCAGCTCTTGCCTGTGGAGAAAGTAATACAGTATTGATTTGGGTGTTAGGTTTCTGCCTTTTTTGCCACAACAGGATTTTTGTAGCCTAGAAACCTCAATCCCTGATTACTCATTAGAGACTTGAACAACTTTTCTTAGATTTAGAATGTAAAAGAAGAATCTCTCAGTTACTTTTGGCATAGGTGGCCTTTGTACTGGAATTTCAGCTCATCTTGATAATGGGTGTTGGTGTCTTTCAGCTTTCCTGATTGAATGGTCACTACTGGGCCTTCAGATTGCAAAAATAGTGTTGTCTGTTGAACAATTAGTATGTTTGCAGTGGAATTATGCTGGTGAATGTACTCATTTAGAAGCATATTGCAAGACGGGGGTCTGTCCTGCATTCATCCTGGCATTGATGACTTGGTGACTTATTATCTGTGCCTCTCAGGCATATTAGAAAATTGAAAAGAAGCTATGATGTTGCTATTTCCCATTTAAACTTTTTTTTTCCTTTCTATTTTTTTAAAATAAAAATCCATATCTTACATCCTCTGAAAACTTACTCTCAGCATCGCCATGGAAACAAGATTTTTAAAAGGGACTTAACTGAAATTTAGTAGCAGTTTTTATTTCTTTGTGATTCATACTTCATGAAAATGTAAATGTCACATTAATACACGTTTTAACTTAATATTTTATAATACCATTTAGTCTTAATTGGTCTAATGTTTTTCTTAATTAAATTTTGAGCTTCTTTGAATGATTTTAAAATTGTTCTATGGACCTGTAAAGCTTTAAATTTTGACTATGTGACACACAATTTAAGATACTCTCATAGAGGAAAATCAGTCATTTTCACCTGTAATCACAAGCACAACAAAAGATTTAAAAATCCTTTTGTCCTGACTGAAAATTTCTCGGCCTTTATAATCTTTATTTCTAGTGAAGTATCACAGCAAAAAGCATTTTATCATTTCTGTTTCTTTGGTTTTCACTTTATTCCTCTAACTATGTGAAGTTGTTTAGGAGATAAATTATACTATCCTCCTAAGCAAAACTTTTAATCAGAGTTCTTTTAGGAGAGGGATTTTGATTATCCAAGGGCATACTGTGTGCACTGGTGTGCACACAAGCTTGTATCAACATGTGCAAATAAACTACATTAATTCAACATTTTATTTGGGTATGAACATGCAGCTCTTGATAAAGTCAGTTCAAAAAATGGAAAGATATCTGGAATTCTCTTCTGAGTCTTTCTTAGGTCAGACTTTACGTAACATACAGATTTAAGGTTTAAGGATTATATTTTTTAAACATCTTTGTGTGCATTCTATTCTGTATTTATATGAGTAAAAGTTCAAAGTTTAGAGAAGGTGTTTGCCTTTAATTCTGTATTCTATTCTATCTTGCATTGTCCACACAAACTGACTTTTGTGTTGTAGCCACCATGACTCATTGCTGGTGTCAGAATCATCCCCCTACATTGTGCTTTTTTATAAACAAAAAAATGTATATAATGGAGAAAAAAATTGTTATTTGCCTTCACTTTGAAATATAGCTTCATGTTAACTGTATTAGAAAATGAGGTATTGGTAGGACACCCATCTAAAGCCTGTGTCCTTTTTACAATATTACTCTAACCCATAAAGCCAATGCAGCTTCTATCACTGGCCTTAGAAAAAAAAACAATGTGCACTGATGGCTCCTCAGAAATTGTTACAACTTGAGCAGTATGGATGAGAGATCCTTCAGTACTGAACTGTAAATGAACTGCATTTCCCCTTTTATTGGATTTTTATTCATGTTTTGAACTTTATGACCAAGAAGAAGATTTCTGTAAAATTCCACTTTACTGCAGAAGTTTAGACACAGAAAAAATTCAGAAATATTGGAAGGCTACCACTCTGATGTCTTAATTTTTTAATTGAGGAACTATTCTCAGAGATTTTTATACCCTTTCCCTTAATCTTACTTAAGATTTGCCTTGTGAATACTCAAGACTTGCAGACACTTGCATTGTCCACTCTCTGCAAAGACTGATTAAAAGGCTCATGGATGTATTTCAAAGGATGAAGTCTCAAACCCTATTTGAAGCTAAATTTTATGCAAATTTTCACTGAAATCAAACCATTAAATATTTATAGTAGTTTTGGATATAAGTTTTTCCATCAGACAATGATTGCATTAATTTGATCACTCAATAGGGTCCATGGAAAAATGTTTTAGATATATTTCCATTGTGTAGTGCAAGTGAAAAATAAGTATGTTCATTGCTGAAATTGTCAATTATTTAAATACATGAACTTATAAAACAAATGTATCATCATTGCCTATGCTAAAAATGCATTTAAAAGCTTAGAAACATGTTGGTCAGGTTCCCAGGGCTGCCCACTCAGCTTTAGATGAGTGTATATAAAAGCTTTCTTTTGTAAACACAGCAAGTCCTGCAGTCTGAGCAGTGTGTTTGCCCATTTTTGCATGCTCAGCCTCTGTGCATCTTTCTGAAGATTAATGTTTGACATTCTAGATAGGTTATACTGAACACAAGAAAAGGCAAAATACTTCCAGATACCATCATGTTGAGGAGCATGATCACACGTGTGTGTGGTTACAGAAGCAGCAGTGGAAAGCCAAAAAAAAAAAAAAAAAAAAAAAAAAAAAAAAAAAAAAAAAAAAAAAAAAATTTGAAGAGTAATCGAATCTGACTTTGGTACTGAAACAAAAACCCAAATAGATTTGTTCAACACTGTCTCTGCAGACACTGTTTTCTAGTGTATTTATTATCCCACTTCATTGACAATATTTGTATTGTGTGTACTGGGCTACTTGCAATATTCAGATTTTTGTTTAGGTCACTCCATTTTCTATTTCATCTAAAGATGAAGACTGTATTTTCCAAGCTAATGAGATCACTATTTTACTTCTACAAGACACACATTCATTATCTTCCTGTTGATTTCAAAGCTTATTGTTATGAATGTGTTAAGCAGTTTAACTTGGGTCCCTCCCCCTGTTCTCCCTCATTGACTGAATTAATTAAAAATTTGTGTTTGCCCATAAAAGAATGAGTGATCAGACTCAGTGCTTGATGTCAGAAATACAACTGTAAATTAAACATAATTAAGTTTCACCTTCCTATTTACTCATTTGTGTGGGCATAACCATTTAGTTGTCTGCAATATAGTGTCTTAAACAGTTTTATTTACACTTTGCTTTTAAGATGAGAGGAAGGGTAAAAGAAAAGTTAATGACCAGATTATGATTTCTCTCTGAAAGGCTGAGCATCACTTCTCATATTCACTTTGCAGAACATCAGGGTACAAAACACATTTGTGACACTTTTTTCAGTAACTTCTTTCTTTGGAAAGAAATTCTCAGCACTGAAAAAGAGAAATCATACAAACTCTAGGTGTCAGGGTGATAAGTCATACTTACATTCATTTTTAGTGTATCAGCTGTAAGCAGCTTGACAATGCAAAGTTGTTTTCTATCTGTATTGAACAATATACTTTAAAATGACACACTGATGATGCCTACCATTTTGTGAAAAATAATACATACTATGGAGTCAAAACAGGATGGCTTTTGTTCTTAATTTTAAATAAGTAACACTAGATTCTTATTTTTATTTTGGCTATTAATTACATGACAAACGAAATGAAATACAAGCAGCACTTTGCTTGTTATAATTTTACATTTGGAAGATTGTTTTTCTTCTCCCTGGAGAAACCCAGCATTATATTAATTATTTGGATAGGCTCATTGAACAATTAGCAGTTGCTTTGTCTCCATGAGGGATTCTATTACCCATCAGCAAGATCAGGTGGGAGAATACTTTGGCATTTCTGTACAGGAACCTGGTATTTTTACTGAATAATATGATAACTTGTGTGATTATAGGCTGTTTTTATATATACATCAGTTAAAAACATGCCAGCTGTGGAAAAGAATGTTGTATCAGTTAATTCGAAGATGAATTAAATGAAATATAGCAATGAAAAAAAAAAAGATATGCAGTGGAAGATTTTGGTTTTAAAGGGTGAAAATTTGAGAAAGTAGAGAAGGTAGAAGAGCCCTGAAAGTCTACCATTTTGTTCATGTAGAAAGGTGACCTGAGTTACACGTTGAGCCTGGTAATGTTGTAACGACTGGCAGCAATTTCCATTCAGTGGTAAGCAGCTTGTCATGGATTAATAACTAGAATGTTGATAGTGAGAGATGAATATCACAGCAGATGCATGAATGGAAAATATAAACAGACAGTGCAGTGCTTGGTGGTGGGGTTTTTTGGTTTTTTCTTTCTTTTTTTTTTTTTTTTTTTTTTTCTCTTTCTTTTGTTTTATAGGCTAGTGATACAGGCTATTCCACAATTGTAGTGATACAGAAATTCCACAATTCAGCCCTTGAAAGGAAAATATTATTTAGCTATAACTTGAGTGGTGGAAAATGCTGAGCATTAAAGTATTGTATTGAGATGATTTGAAATCTACATTCTTCTTCATTTTAAAGAATCCCTTTACTGTAATATTTATTTGGTGACCAATGCAAAATGAATTTCTCTTGCAGCAGCAATGGCAGGAATTTTCTTAAATTTTCAGTGTTTTTGCCCACAGCATCTCTGCCAGTGAAAGGCAGATAAGTAAATAATTTCAACCTCTGGCAACCATTCATGTTGTAATGGTTGTAAAGGCAACATGTAATTCATGTCCCAGGTGTTTCTTTATCTGTCAGTAGAAATACACTGACCTTCCTCTTTTCTCTTGCTTCTTTTGAAGTGTTCTAGGTTTAATTTTATTTGGCTTAGGGCAAATTTCAGATCAACAATTCAGCAGTTTCTTCAGTGGAACACACATGTTTTGTCTGCTTCTGGTCTATCTTGAAATCTTCATGAGTAGTTTTGCCAGAATTGGATTGCATCAATGAAATCTCAACAATAATATGAATTTGGGAAGCATGATGAGGATCAGACTAGATAAAGATTGAGGACCATAGGAAATGTAAGCAGGACAATTGAAGTAAGGTGTGACAGGGTGACCTGTAACATTTAGTGGTTAATAACATGAAGCTGTCAAGAAATGGAAACCATTAATTGCAAAACACAAAGCATGAGAAATGGTTGAATATACTGGCTGATCAGATGTGACTGTGAGGTATCAATATGATGTATTTATAAAAATTATTTTGAATATATTAAGTGTAGGTAACATTACTGCCCTTCCATAGGGCATCTGAAAGATCTTTTGTCTCCAGTTCTGATTACTGGTGCTAAACAGGAATTCAGAGAGGAAGCAGTACAGAAAAAGATAGTTACAGTTAGAGACATGCAAAGCCTATCTCACAAGAAATCACTGATCCTTTCTTTACTTATCATCCATAAATTGTGAAGAAATTGTCCCAGTCGCTGAATAAGTTGGTTTAGTTGCTGATTATCTTCATTAACAGAATGTTCCTTATTTCTTGTATGTGTTTGTTGAGTTTCAACTTCCAACCATTGGTTATCATTATGTCCTTTTCTGTTAGAGAAAATAGCTGTTTATAACTGCCTGGCATTTTATCCAAAACTTCTACTGCAGCATCCATTCTAATAAAATAAAATTGCTTCAATCTCTTTTAATTCCTTTATTTCTTATTTGACTAGTAAAGGAAGAGGGAAAGCTTGCTGCTTATATTGTGCTTTCACAATTCCAGAAAAATTTCAGTCTCTATTTAAGAATTATCATGGCAAAGCTTGACTTCTGAAGGCTGAAATTCATATTTACTTTCATGTAATTGTGCATCTTTACTGAATCTGTCTTCAGGCAGAGACCACACAGTACCCTCACAACATTAGAAAAATTCTTACAGTCTCAAGGTATTGGATCATATTTATGTAACATGGCATAAAATGTAAAGAAAGATGTTAAAACATAATTACATTTCCATTTGCATATTAAATGTGTTTACAGATATCTGTATTGTGTTTTCCACCAAATGACACTAAAGTTATCATGGTTTAGTGAATTGGGATTTTAGAATTGCAGGACTATTCATTCCAAAGCAGTTTTGTGTGAATTCTTTTATAATCCAGTTCATTTTGGTAAATCAGATTGTTCTTCAATTAGCAATGCCAGAAGGACTGCTGATGGAGATATTATTCCCTGGAGGTGCAGATGAAGTCAAGATTCTGTTGCTGGTGAACATTAAAGCTTCTGGAGCTCTTTTCAAAGATAAAAGTATTGACTAAATATATTGACTAGATTGCATTTTTGGTTTTTGTTTCTCATCTTATGGTTTCATAAAGTTTGATAATGTTTGTTGCATTTCATTAGCTAAACACATATATTTGTAATAGTGAACAATTTTAGTTGTAATCTAAAGCTCAAAATAGATGTCAGTCAAACAGACTTTTTATAAAACAGTTTACACTTAATTTTGTTTCCTGTTTTTCACAGTCTATACTGCATGCTGTAGCATTTTAGCCAGAAGATAACTTTGGCCAGGACAGTGGAAGGTGAAACCCCCTTCCAACAACATGTTTGCAATACTGTCCTGGTTGCCTGCCTTTCTTGTCTGAGTATTCCTCTACTATATTATGATTCACATTGAATTTTCAGGAAAAAATCATCCTGCTTGGGAGTTCCTCCATTTCTGCTCCATTGCATTATGTAAACCTAAAAATATAAAATGTAAAATTAAAGAAGGTTTGATTCTAAAGAAAGATGGAAAAAAGGAAAAGGTGTCCTAATGAATGCAATTCTCTACAAAACCAGGGTTCTCTCTTTTTTTATTGTGTAGTTTAACTCAAATTATATTTGTGTTTAGAAATATTTGGGAGCTTTGAACTTCATCTTTACCAGTAATTAGTGTGTAGAAAAAATAATGTAAACTTGTAAACTCAGAAAATTTACTCTTCAAAAGGGTTTTATTTCATGACTTTAACTCCCTTAGCAATGACTTCTTTTGAAATCCTGGTACACTCTATGGTGATTGTTACAGAATGTTGGCAATTAGTGGCAAAATTTGTGGAAAATCTTCCATGAGAAAAAATACTTCCCAAATGCCAGGTCTTTGCCACCTAAGATTGTGGATTGAGATTCTTAATATAAAAATTACTGGCAGATCAAGACCTATTTCTGTTTGTACATACCAGTCACAAAAATACTAGAAGTGTAGAAAGGCATCTTAGAACATGTAACTAGCCTTTGTATTGCAGATGTTAGGTATAATTACAACTTCATTTATAAGCAGGCATGTAGAGGGAAGTAGAGTTTTCTGTTTTCACTCCACTAAATGTGTCTAACACAGAAACTGAAAACTTTTCCTTTAGTTAGCAGAAATAGCAGCTTGCATGTTCCTCTCCCTTTAGGCCAGTAACTTTTAGAAGAAACCAAACAATATTCAGTCACAGACATAAAGCCAGTGCCAGATTATCTACTATTCACAGGAGAGGAAATTCCATAATTCAGAGTTCAGGAAAGTTTCCCCAGCCTCCATCCACCTCCCCCATTTCAATCTGCTTCCATGCTCTTCTTTTATTTCCATGGACATATGGTTCTAAACATAACTTTAAACAAACACCAAAGAAGAGGGTGAACAATATTGTTATTCCATATCTATGTCTTTGCTCTGCCTGCCAGGAAATCTTTTAGCTATGTGAATAACCTCCTCTTCAAATGTCAAGGTCAATCAGCCCTAGGTAATAGAACATTTTACATTGTTGAAATCTCCATCCTTCTTCAAGTACCAAAATACAGTGAGCTAGAAACATTTAAAAACTTAAGCATATCCAGTAAGAAAAATATCTTTTAGCTGAATAATTGGTTTGGTGATCTCTCTGAAGAGGTTGCCTCCAAATTCCACCATGACAAAGGAGGGCTGGGTAGGTTCTCAAGGAAGTTACCTGTGAACACAGAAAAGTAAAGAACCTAAGTGGTTACTCCTTACTTGGTCTGTCACACATAAAGTTATTCAGTTTTTTATAATCACTGCAAGAAAGGATTTTTAAACCTCCGGGTGATTATTAAATATTATTTGCAGTTCAGTAAAGTTGGCCATCACCATGGGTTGCTTCTGAAGGATGCTGGCTTGTTTAGAGCTTGAATTATTATAACCTCTGTTTTGTTTTTTTTTTTTTCTTTCCCCAACCGGTCCATTCTAATTTCATTGGCTAAAGTAATGCCTCAAGTTACTGAGCAGAAATTCTGAACTCAGGACAAGACCCATCCTTGGGCCTGACAGAAAAAAAATCAGATCAGTTTTAGTGTCACAAACCGATGATTTCTCACTTTGCTTGAAGTATAAAAGAAAACTTTAAATTTTTTAAAATAGCATTTTACTGCCAATATGGTCAGGAAAATGAGGATTTTATCTACTTGCCATGGTTAATTTGTTAAGGGTAAGGAGGAGGAAAAAAATATTTCCCCAGATTAACTGTTATGAAGACTCCCTGGAAATTATAAGGTATTAGCTTTGAATAGGAGGATGTCCATAAGACTTGTCAGGCAGAGCTAACATGCCTGGGGGGTTTGTTTTCAGGACCTGCTTTGAAAAGGTGTGCTTCTGCAAAGATTTGTGCATATATGATACACCCTATGAGTAGTCCCTCTGAAGTCAGCATAGAGAGTAATAAACCTCTGCATAGTCTCTAGAATTAATCAGATATATAAAATGGTGATTTACTTACACAAGCACTAAATTAGGGTAAGAAAAGAAATAGGCTGGGATGCTACATAGTATGGTTTATAGCTGCTTACTTATACTTCTTGTACCTTTTCCTTTTAAATAATACTTTTTTGTTTGGTCTTTTCTGTTTACAGTTTAATCCATTTCATTTTCATTTTTCTTCCCTCAAGCACTTCTGAACTCTCTTCTACCTTTTTCCTCTTTGACCTGGTCTAACAACTGTGTCCTAGCCTATTTCCCAGCTAAGTGAGGCTCAAGGGTATTTGAATTCAATTTGGGCCCATCTTTACTCCAACAACATTACTAAAGTAATAACATTAGGTTGCTAAGATGCTGTAGAAGGCAGCAGCATATGGCTAATAAATGTTATTTCTTTTCTGGACAAAGTAACTTGTGCATTGTTGTAATTGATGTTCAAGGAAAGTACTCTATCATATTGTAGATCCCAAGCCCTCTGTCATTTTTCAACCAAAATGATTCTCTAGATTCTGTGATTCTATATTCTGCAAAATGCTCATTTGACTGTTCTTTTCCAAAATTGATTCCCTGCAAGGGAATTTTTTTTTCTTTTTTCTTTTTTTTCTTTGTTTTCTATCATTCATTTAAACTTGACATGGTGAGTGCTGAAGCACCAGGCATGCTATTTTTCCCCATCTATGTTCCTTCTGCTTGTGTCTGAAGAGGAGATTCCCTACAGTAAACTGTAAAAGCAATGTGATTATTTTTGCTTAACAAAAGAGAGTTAGTGTTAGAATACTTAGAAAATTTTTCTTACAGTTAAGTCACACATGATTTAACTTTATAAAACACTTCTGAAGTGAAACAATTGTGTGAAATCCAATAGAAACTGTGGTATGCATTCAACAGCAAAGTCTGTACAGTTTTAAGTATTCTCTAAGTTTTGTGGAATGGGAAGAAATAGTAGATTTCCTATATTCTTGATTTTCTAGGGCTTTTGTCCCTGTTACTAATAATATTATCATTAACAAAGTGTGGAAGTAAGGTGTAGATGACATTGTAATACCAAAGATAAAATAATACTTTGAAAGATTTCCAGAGGGCAGTTGTTAATAATTCACAGTCAAGACTGAAGTAAGTATTGGGTGGGACTCTATGGCATCTTGTTCCTTAGATAACAGAATTCAATTTCTATGGGATGACACCTTCCTAGGAAAAAATATTGAGACAAAAAGAGAACTAAAAATGACCTTACACTTGGAGAGGGAGAACAGCACTCTGGGATGTATAAGCAGAAGTGTAACCTGCAATACCTGTGGAGTAGGTTTTTAGCTCTGCACAGCACAAGTGAGGTCAAACTGTATCTCATTTTGCTTACTTCATTTCAAGGAAACTGTAGACTGACTAGAGGCAGCTGAAAGAAATGCAAAGAGAAATGTAGCAGGTGATCTGCAAGGAAATATGGAAGAATTTAAGGATATTAGGAAAGGATACAGAGATAAAAGGTAACACATTTTTAAGTATGTGTTGTCACTTGGGATTGGGGCAGTAAATAATGGCCTTGAACTGTTGCAACACAGTGGGATTGCTGAAGGAGAGTTCAGAAGAGGCATTAGGTAGATGTAAAGGCAGTCAATCACTGGAATGGCCTGCCTAGGAAAATTATAGTGTCCATCATTTGATATCTGCAAGATAGATTACACAAGAAGCTGTTCAGAGTGCCAAAGGTTGACCTGATTCTTCTGTATGTTAGTGGGCTGAGGGCATTTGCCTTAGAAAAATCCTTATTTTCTTGGTAAATCAAACTGTTCATGTTACATAGGTACTAGCAGAAAAGCAGCAGAATCTTGATTTACAGCTTGATTACCTCCTTTACCTTCTCATTACCTAGGGGAAATTAAAGAGTTTGCATTAAAATTGGCTTGCATATAGAACAATGTAAAATATTCACAATAAAATATGTACAAACTGGGTAGTGCAACCATTCTTGCATTCCAATGAGCACCGTTTCACATATTCCTGTTGACAAATGCTAATAATAGGGATTAGTTTATAAACCTTAATTCACATGTGCAGACCTGATTTATGCAAGGAGCTGAGTGAAACTACTTGCTCTTGGTATAACTAGTAGGTCTCAAAATTAGGGTATGTCTGGAAGCAGTGCTGCTAAACTGTGCAAATTGGGGCCCACTCAACAGTGAATTTAAGCTGATACTTATGTAAGTGTGCCCAACAAAACTTTGTTACAATGCTTGTGTTGAAAATACTGAGTAATCTTTACTGGATAAAGACCAGAATACTCATCAACCTGTTGAACTCTGTCTTGTTTGATCAAAAGCTTCATTTATTACTTTTAAAACTTATTTGTGATGTGTGATTAGAGCTGAGATAATCAAGGCATATCAGCTCAGTGTCTCAAAAAAATGGTACTAGGCAGATGAGTGAAAAAATTGGGAATAGGGAAACTGCTCAGATGCTTTTTTTACTCTGTATCCAGGGCTACACATATCTTTACCTCAGTTTCACTGATTATAAAAAGACAGCAGTTCATCCTGTATTCTGTAAGTACCATATACATGCTTGTAAAATAATACATGTATCACAGATACTGCTATTAATATTTGTTAACTTTTGTTACTATTTCTAACTGTCATTTCTTTTGCACAAATAACCACCTCCAGTTTTGAACTTAGTGCTGCATCTCTCTAATTAGATTTGAGATAATAACTGTAATGATATTATATACCTAAATTTCTTGGTTGTTTTTTTTTTTTTTTTATGAATTACAACGGTTTACAGCGGTCAACTGAAGATTTTTTTTCCCCCATATATTGTAACAGGAACAAAGTGGTCTATAAAATCTTTAGGACTTCTAAATTAAGCCTGTTGGCAGAAAGATGAAGTTTGAGTACATACATGTATATCTATTGATTTAAATGGGCCTTACTGCCAAGGCATTACAAATGAGACTGTCAGGGTAGCAGCAGTATCAGGCAGGACAAGGAGACTAGGACAAAATTATTAATAGGCAAATCTTACTTAAGAGCCAATGTAACTCCATTTTGTTTCTCTGTAAAATAAGGAAAATGTGCAACCTATAATTATGAGGTAAACATGATGTGTTATTTTTAACTGCCACTAAAAATTAATC
Source organism: Heliangelus exortis (assembly GCF_036169615.1). Lineage (NCBI taxonomy): Eukaryota > Metazoa > Chordata > Aves > Apodiformes > Trochilidae > Heliangelus > Heliangelus exortis. The sequence continues at coordinate 6,948,078 of NC_092429.1, forward strand.
AAATGTGGACAATGCTGTTTTTTCGGTTAAAATGTTGCTTTTATGTATATAAATTGAAATGTCTTCTTGGAGGCCTCTTTGTCAAAAGGATGTGTTCTACTTATAATAAAGTCAGTAAGAAGTGTTTGTCCAATTCAGAGTAAAATGTATACCTTCACCTTCAGTTTTTATGCCCATTTCTTTTTCTCTTTGTGTTCAGGACTCATCTTCAATCAATTCTTCTAGATTCAAACCCTCAATTTTCCTCCTTCTTTTTCCCTTGCTTTTAGATCTCCTTAGGTCTCCTATTTGCCTTTTTCCCAGCTGCTACCAGGTAACATAGGTTTTTAAGTTGCAGTGGCATAAAATCTATAAATTTTCTATTTAAAAGAAAAGGAAAAAGAAAAAAAATTGTAAAACAAATCCATGAGCCTTGAACTAGTTTTTTGAAAAATACCATCTGTTATGTTTTAGCCATACAATAATAGACATACTTTCATTATGGATGATACTCAATTCTCAGGGGGCTACTTGGACTATTTTTATGAGCCAGGTTTTTATCTTCAGATTTTTTCCTTTAAAAATGGGATTTTGTTCTCAGTTCATGAGATTAGAAGTATTAAACTACACTTGTCCTTGATTCAGTTTGCTGCTTCTTCATGGTCCAAATTGTCCTTCATGCAGAGCTGAGCTTGTAATATGCAGTCTAGATGCTGAGTAAATGTTTTCAGTTGCTGTCCCTGGCTTACTTACTCAGTCCATCTGAGTCACCTTCAAAACATCCAGATTATGTGTATATATACACTGTAATAAATAACCACCTGCACTGAGGTAATGCAAATTGAATTGGTTGACATATGACCTCTTGTATTAAAATTTATGTTTCTATTATAATTTTTATTGTACGAAACAAATTTGTCCTGTATGAAATTACTAAGATATAAGGACTGTGTCCAAACATAGGAAAGCTTATATTTTCCTGGGAACTATTTAATAATAGATTCTTATCATGTACATATCTTCTAAGTGCATCTCTTCTGCATCTTCTTAAACATGCATAGCTGCATTTTGTCATTCTTTAAGCAGGTCAGATAGATAACTTAATCATAATGCACTTGTGTAAATATAGTTCTGAAGCTGACACACCTCTAGTGTCAGCTTTTACTGGACTGAAACAAGTTACTTAGTGAAGTGCATAAAAACCACTTGTTTTCCTGAATGAAAGAACTAAACATTAAAGAAGAAAGTTTGAAATCAATTGATAAATATGCAGACACTGAATTAACCTTATTTCATGCTAATTCAGCTTTATTGAATTCATATCAGCATCCATAAAATCTGCCTCTGCTGTTCAAAGTAATAGCCACTATATCTCAATTAACAGTGTGTTAACCTTTCATCCAAGTTGGCTATCAGAGTGAAGCTAAATAAATTAACTATCAAAAAAGGAAATAAAAATATGAGAACAAAAAAAATAATTTATTTTTTGATAATAATTTGGAAAATGTCAACAGACAAAATAAGATGAAACTGTGAGCATTCATAAGTCTGACAGATTATATATTTGTTTTTAAATGCTGGAACTAGTAAAGAATATAGCAAGAATTTGAAAAATGTTTGGAATAACACTGGGCCATACCTGGCCTTAGATAGTTTAGCTTGCTTGGTCTTAACAGAGAAACAATATATCTGAAGAGGAAAAACCCTGGTCCATCAGGCAAATGGGAATTCTGATAGTATCTATTCTGTCCAGTGTTTTAAAGTGAGTTAAATGAATGAATTACAGTGATGATCCATTGGCATACCTGGTGTCATGAAGTTATAACTAATAGAATGCACTTTTACCAGAAAAAAAAAAAAAAAAAAGCAAGCAAAATGAATAATCCTCATTTTTATAATCTGGAGTAGTTACCTGAAGAGACTACAAAGAATTCTCTTCCCTTTTCAGTGTATATTTTATCTTCTACCTTGTAGCTTCTTCAGTCTCTTGGGACACTTGCAGCCAAGGCTGATGTCTTGGTTTCTGTAATACATTAAAAGTGTTTGATTGATCACCAGATTTAGGAGCAGGAAGTAGTTTTTCTTCAGGCTGTATTGGCAAATGATTTTCTCTTTCCTTTCTGTCTAACTTATTTATAGCTAATATGGTGCATTTGCTAACATAATTCTGGCATTTTTACCTCTTGCTATTAGAGCCTCAGAAGACCACACTGAGTTCTTATTCTTTCTTCTTTCTTGTGGCTTTTTACAGCACGTGGTCTTACGAGTTCTAGACAGTAAGCCTTAAGATTTTTAATTTGTTTTGAGAAGTAATTTGAGCCCTAGCTAATGTACTAAATACCTAATCTTGTGGGTTATTTCTCATTAAATATCTATGGCTGCTAGCCACTGAAAGGAATTAGACTCTGTGATCCCAGCCTTCATTTCTATAACTGTGGCAAGATTTTTCTACTTGTTTAAAATTCACATCACTTTTGATCAGTCTATAAACTGGATCCTTCTGGTAACATAGTTTATAAAAGCTACAGCTAAAAATAACTGCCATTCATATTTGTAGTCTTTTATTGTGAATTTTAATCTTTTGGGATGGCACTCTTTGGATTTGAACTCTTTTTTTTTTTTTTTTCTTTCCTTTTCTTCTCTATTTTGTGACTTAATCACCTCAATACCGAGTTGTTCTTTTTAAATTAATTGATCTTGGCTTGATTTAAATCTAAGAAACTCTGTGGCATTATTTTTTTATCACATGTAAAAGCACATCAAGAAAGACAATCTTTGAGGTTCCAACAGCATATGCAATGAATTAGTGTATTTAAATCTGAATTTCTTGTTAAATATAGCTTAATGTCTGCACTGAGTATTTTAATACTTTCTGTACTAAAAATAAGCTATAAATCATTCAGGATGGGTGATATTTCAGAGTTATTGTCACTGTTGATAACTTCACTCTTGAATCCAAAAGTTTGTTTGAGGCTTTTTCTGATACAATCTGAATACGACGTTAACATTTTGTCTCATCCACTCACTAACAGAAATTGTGACTGTCATGAATAGAGGGACCATATGCTGCTTTGAAAAGGCAGCAGGGACCATAGAGGCAGTTTATAAATGATCTGAGTAAGAAATGAACAGAGACCAATTAAGCTGGTTTAGGAAGCTGGAGGTTTTGGAAAGCAAGGATATTAAATTTTGTCCCTTTAAAAAATGATAGGAGATATAATTAAATATTAGTACATTTCCCCCCCTGCCTTTTTTGCCTAATTACTCCTTCTTCACTTGCTACAACAATGTGAAGTGTTTTATGTTTTTTCTTTTTAATGTGGGACAAGGATTTTAACACTGGAAGTTCTTGCATTTTGGTGAAATTACCAGGATGAGTCTGGTGGCCACTCACAATGTGGCCTTTGTCACTGAAGAAAGTCTGTGCACTAAATAATTAATGCATGCACAATTTCCACATTAATCAGGCTGGGCAAAACAGGTGATCCAGTGAATCTCTTTGTGCCCACTGCCACTTTATGCTATTCACTCATCTATTTATTATAACTCTGCACTAACACTACAGGTGTGCTCAGTGCTTTGCTGATAGCAGGGAGATGAAGGTTCCTTTCTTAGAGAATTTAAGTTCCAAATACTCAAAATACAGATTGGATGGCAATAAAATGCAGGAAATTTGGATTGTTGTTATAAATGATACTTTAGGTAATTTCTTGTTAGGTTTTTCTAACTTTTGAGAGTTATTTTAGGAATATGTTTCAGGCTTTTTTGAGTCTCTGGAAAGTATCCAATTAATGAGAGAAGAAGATGTAGCTGAGGAAGGGTTTCCAGGTGTGAAGGTCAGAATGAAAAAGTGGCAGAGAAGAGAGATAAGGGAAAATTTGAATACAAAAAGCAGTCAGAGAAAGACACAAATAGCTTATGATGGTTACTATTATTTCTTTTGTAAACTCCTCCCAACCCCAAAAAGCAAATTCAGTATTTTACCTGTATTAATTACATGCAGAGACAAGAACTGGAAAAATACAGTGCTGACTTAAATACAAAGTGTAAAAATAGCATCTATCATTAACCCAATAACTAAAATAAAATAAAATAAAAGTTCATAAAATAAATCTTCATACCACAATGTATGAACAGGGATAATGAACTAACTGACTGCTTAGTGATTGCAGTCATGTAATTCATACACTGATCTCTTTTCCTCTCCTCTAAAACTTTTTTTTTTGTCCCTCTACAAAGATTATGAAGCAATGTGACAAGTGCTAGGCTCCTGGTGTATGGACCCCACACTGATTCTTACTGCTTCCCTGTAGTTTCCCATATGTCCACCTCTGTTGTATTGTGTCTTTATGCTAAAAAGTCCCTTCAACAAAAGTTTTTCCTCCCATTTTTGGGTAGCACAGAGAAAAAAAAATATAAGAGAAGCTGATCAAGGTCTGAAACTCCCAGATATGAGGCTAATACTAGCAATACACAACAGCAGTAATGTGAACAATGTAGATTTCTGCTTTGTCTAGATAAATGAAACAACAAAACATGGTGTATCTGAAGTGTGCTGCATATCTAAGCATCTCAAAACACTTCAGAGATCATAGTGATTCATTGTAATTGCATCATGATATTGCCATTATATTGCAGTCGTGCTATCATTTCTGTAATAAACATTTATCTTAGGAATGTTTGTGTGCACCATGTAATGAGCTCCAGAATAAAGAATGCTAAGCATGAGGTGTGATTCGTTAGAAGAAAGATAGAATTTGATTTTTAAATTCTAACAGTTTATTTTAGCCACTACTTGTTGAAAGTGAAAATAAACAGTGAAGTTTTGTTAATTGCAAAAATTTTAATATGAAACAATGTAAGTAATGAATGAAAGCTAGGACGTATTCAGCACAATTAGTTATCATTGAGTTTTTAATTTCCTGTCACTGTAGAATGCAATTAATAGGTCTAGATTTGCTATATTTATGATTTCAAGTGGAACTGTTTGGTCTAAAGACTTAACTAAGAAAGCCCTTTTCTCATAAAAAAATAACCCACAGTAATAACTTTAGCTAATATTTTCTTTCCTGAACCTGACCCTTTCTATCACTCCCAAAGTAATTTTGCTATAAGGTATTTATAAAATTAAAACTACCCAATCCCTTTATCAGGATGCCAACTATACAAAAAGAAGATGAAAATCTTTGTAAAAAAATTCACTTAAAAAAAATTTTGAGAGCAAAATATACTGTATTGTAAGCTGATCACTTGATTGCTGTATTCTGCACAACTTTTGCCTTCTGAGATCTGTCTGCATAAGCTACTGATTCAACTTAATCAGTTACTAAGAGAAATAGTCTGAGTAGCTCCAAGAGTGTTTATATAGCACTGTATTATACTGTGAGGATGGTTCTCATGACTGTGAAACCTGGGGTGTTGTTCACCTCTTATAACTATGACATTCAATCCCCCTCCCAAAAAAAAAGGAAGATAGAAATAAATGAAAACTCTTTGACTTCTTTTGTTCCCAGCACCTGAGACCTTAAAAAAAGATCGTGTTTTGTGATGCAGTAAGTACAAGCACAGAGTTTTAAAACTTGTTTTCACACTAAAAACTAACTAATAATCAAACATTAATCTTCTAGAAATAAGACTAGCAGGATGAAGATCCAAATCCAATTTCAGACCTCAGTGCCTAATATCTCCAGGCTTACCATGTCAACCTTCAAGAAGCCTGAGGAGTCAGGGGTATCCTGACAGTGGATGGGAAGAGTTGCATGTCTAATCACAAGAATTAAGTAGGAAACAGGCTACAGGTTGACCCATAGTATCTGCAGAATTATAGACAAACTTCTACATGACAAAGGATGTCACTGAAAAAATATTAATACTTTTTTGAGGAACTACTAGAATTAATAAGTAAACAGCCTTAGAAACTCATCAGCACAAGAGTGGTCCTACTCAACAAGCACTGCTCTTCTTTGTAGTAAGAAAAAGGTGGATTTGCTTCTGGTCTGGTATGAACAGAAAGTGAAGCAAGGCACCTCCTTTATGGCTGAGTATCCTGAAGATATTATGCAAAGAACTGTTGGCATTACCTCCTTAATATTTAATTACAGCTTAAAAACAAGGCACCTGTATCAAAGGTCTGATTCTCAGTCTGGATGCTGTAAGAGAGGCCATTTGCACGTTCTAGATACTGATCCACTTGGATTCTGAGCCCAGGTTCCTTGGAACAAAGCTGGTTATCCAAATGATCAGGTAAAGAAGTCCTGGGAATTTGGACACAGGGAACATTCAGGTGCCTAGAGAACTTTTCAGTCATACAGGAGTGTTTAGCAAGTTTCAATAATTTGTATTTTCTCTGGAATAAATTTTGCATTAAATGCAGACTTAATCACCAAAGTCTGCCCAAGTACTTTTCAAATGTTTTGGGAAGCTGAACCTAAACCACTTTTGCTATAAATTAACTTAAATGAGAATATATTTTTGCAAAAGTGTATTGCTGATTCCCTGAAGAGTCAAAAAATTATTTAGATAACATAGTGCCTCCAGTGCATTTCTGAAGCTTTGGCATCTTTTATACAGACCCAAATTACTTCTCTGTAGACATACACCCATGGCAAAAAGTACCATCAGGATTACCTCCATACTATTCATAGTACACTTTCTCTGAAACAAAAAATACTGCAAAACCTGTAGTACTTCATGCTTCCAACTAACTTAATTTCCAACCATAATTTCATATTATCTAAATAGAACCACTTGTTCTTGACTCAGCACTGCACACTAATTTCTTTGGGAAACTGAAATTGTTAAAAGTGTAATTTTAAAAATATCTTCTCGAAGGTTTTGATAGCAGTCCAATTGATTGTAGTTGCAACACATTAATTTACACACTTTTTTCACTGCAGATTTGGCACTCCCTCTCTGAATCACATGAAAGCTGAAGTATATTTGCATTTTGGTTACCTGTGTAGTGTCCTATTTGATACATGAATTTCGTATCGATTTTTTGGCAATTGCTAACTTAGGTGTAATTACATAATGTTTTCCATCAATAAGAATATTTTAGAGCAAGAAAAATATTAATATACATCTTACATTATGTATGGTTTTCCATAACTGTATAATTTCTCATTATGTACTTTTTTCCAGAATATGGTTTCATAGACAAACCCTGACTTTTTCAACCTGTAATGTTATACAGAACAAGATATATAATATTTAAAGTAGTTTGATAAAGAAATAAATTTTAAGGTTAAATTCCAAGTTCAAGGTAAGGTTATTTTTAAGTAGGTTTACTCTTACAGCTAATTCACTTTGTGTGGTTGAATTGTGTACAAATGATGAAATCCCAAGGCAGTTAATTAGAAAGAAGTTAGACCCAGTACAACCATGGTATCTAGCATGATAGATTCTGAGAACTGCTTAAATAATGGTATTACAGTTACACATTATAAGAGATTGCTGCTGAATTAGTGTGTATTAGTATTTATACTAATAGAAAGTATATATACAATTTTCTAATATATATATATTAATGATATGTATATGTAGCATTTAGTTAGTTTGTACTAGGTAGAAAATTTTTGTAGATAGTGAATCACAGCTGAGCTTCATTCCACTTGAGCCTGGTAAAAATATAATGCTTGTAATGAGCACATTTTCAGATCTCAGTATGCATAGTGAAAATGATAGCTTTTGTTTCTGCAGACTTTTAAGGCCAGAAAGAATCTACAGGGCATGTAAGAAAGTGACGTAGTTACTTTCAACACCTACAAAAGGCATCAAATAATGGCCAGCTTTTTGCAAAGAAAGTTCTTTTCAAAATTAACACCTATCAGCAATAGCATTTTTATACAGTGCTTTTAGTCATTGTAGTATTTGTCACCAGGTTTTAAAATTGCTAGTCAGAACTGAGTCTCTGTGGCTTTATAACAAAAATAACTATCAGCTCTTTACCACTTATTACAGGCTAGTCAAATTAGAACTGAACATTCAAAATCTGATCAACTGACCTATTCATATAATTCTTGTCTGAGTGTAAGTCTATCCTGTATTTAAATTAAAACTCTGCCCACTTTTCTGCAAAGATCAGATCATGTATTCTCAATGTGATGAATTATTGTTTCCTATAGTTAACAGCAGACGTTGTTTCTTAGTATATTTTTTTTAGCACGTGGTCATAATGCCCACTATTGTCTTCAAAGCTTTTCAATGTTACTTTCACAAACCACAAAAGTAATGTCTCTGCCTTTTACATTTATATTTTTCAAATGAGTCCTACACTTAAGACTTAAATTTTTGTTACTGTGTAAGTGCTTAAATTCCACAGGAATCTTTGCTTTAATTCAAAAATATCTTACACTTGTTCCAGGAATAGCAGTTTGTAATCAGTTTAGTGATTTGAGCTCTTGGTTTTCTTTATGACAACTCACATAGTTTCAGTGTAGTTTGCTACAGAATGTGATTTCTACCATTTCTAACTCTTTGCAATTAATTTGGAAGTTATTTTGCTGTTAATGCAATCAATCTCTTACTCTCTGTCTCTTGTTACTGACAGAGGAGAATATTCTCAAAATCCTTGTTTTAGCTGTGCCTTGTGCACTTTAGAAACAAGAAAGCCAAACTGTGTGCTGGATGAGAATTCTCTTCTTTCCTATGTATGGTCTATGTAAATTACCTTTTCTATAACCTTCTTTTCTTATTAACACTGTCTGCTTTTCTGTAGACAGAAGATAAGGGGCAAAGATACAAGAACTCTGTATTGTGTCAGCCAAATAACTAGATTTGATGCACAGAAATGAAAATGCCACAGTTCTTACAAGATTATCTCTTGTTTTGATCTATTTAAGTCTAGAGAAGAATGGAAAATGTGAAAAAAAAGGTATCTGAATCTTCAGGTTGATAGGGAATAAGAAATAATAGTAAATGATCAATATGTATTTATCAAAAGATCTATGGGTCAGAATTTTATTTTAAGCATATCAAATTTCATTCTTAAAGAAAATAAAATTGTTAAACTAATCTAAAGTGTTTAGTGTATATATGAGACGGGTAAATCTTTGGAAATGTTTGCAAATATACTATTAATATAATATCTGTAAAGCTGCACTTATTATTACATATTGTACCATAGCAGTCAAACAGGTGATGATCAAATAAAAGTTGGTAGGTTTGAAATAAAGTGTTAATGCTCTGATGGTTTTGAGGTTTTTTTAGAAAAAGAAAATGCCCTCATGTCCTTTGGAACTGATGTCTGAATCTGAGGCTATTTTTCTCTGAGAATATTTTTGCTGAGATGTGAGTTGCTTACTGCCAGTAGTATATAAACCTTTGCTTATAGAACTTTGATCAGTTTTTTTTCTGTATTTATATTTTAATGTGTCAATGACTTCAGCAAAAACCAGCTTTCTCTAGTAGTGGATAATGTTTGAGATCTTAGATCTATAGTGTATAACATTATTATCATGATATGAAAGAGGACATAAAACACAGATGAAGATCACAGTGACAAAGAACTGGGCAAGTAATAATTAATGAAAAGTATTGATGCTTATGTCCATCTAAACAGGGAAACTTTGGCATAGGAAGAAAGACACTGGAAAAAAAACCAGGGTCATACCACGTTGCTTTGTGAATTGGTTATGTACAAAAGTCAAGAAGGGTTTCCTAAATTAGAAATGCTCTAGAGAAGAGCCACAAGAATGAGTATAAGATTAGAAAAGAAAACTTTGATAATGAACTTTTCAGTTCAGTAGTAAAAGCATAAATAGAATGACTGGATATTGAAGCTGAGATTATTTCAGACTAGAAATTATTTATAATGGTTAAGTTAATTAATGTTGGAATTATTTACCACAGACTGGTTTGTTCTCCATGACTGGCAACTGGTGGAGAGTTTTGCCCTAAAATAGATACTTCAGTTCAAAAAGAAGTAGCACATGCCTATATTATAGAAAAGGCTAGATTAGATGATTACAGTGATCCCCTCAGGCCTTTAATCTATAAATTTATTAAATCTCCAGCTGTTTTAGTTGTTCCACTGCATGAGGCCCTTGCTGTTGACCACTGCATCCAATTATATTCATAGAATCATAGAATAGTTTTGGTTGGAAGGGACCTTAAGGATCATCTAGTTCTGACTTTCATGCGTGGGCAGGGCCACTTTCCACCAGTCCAGGTTGCTCAGAGCCCCATCCAACCTGGCCTTAAACACTTCCAGGGATGAGTCAACCTCCCTGGGCAACCAATTCCAATGTCTCACTACCCTCATGGTGAGGAATTTCTTCCTAATGTGTAAATTAAATCTGCCCTCTCCAGCTTAAAACCATTACCTCTTGTCCTATCACTACACACCCTTGTAATATTGCAGTATGGCTTCACTTGTGTGTAGCTGCCAAGCATGTGAATCTAGCAAAGCATCTATCTAGAGCTTATCTCTATTATATTCTCTAGTTTAGTTTTTTTTCCAGTAAAATAAACAAAAAGGCTTCTTTCAGGAAAGAAATCAGGAAAGAAATAATTTCATATGCTGTCAGGCATTGTCAAGATGGAATGTTAGACCTGGAGGTTCTGGGGAGTCATTCATCAAACCCAGACTGTGTGCCTTCCTTAGATCAAATACATGAAGAGAAAGCAAATGACCAAAGCAAAAAAGTGTCATTTTGTGAATAGAATGAAAACAAAGCTTGCAGGATGGTCAACTCTCAAATTTGAGAGTGTAGCAATATTTGATCAGTAGCAGATGATTGGAATTATTATGTTAGGTTCCTTCTCCAGAATTTTATGCTTGTTTTTTATACCAGCCTCTGTTAGTTACTGTCTAGTAGTCTGGACTGGATAGACTGAAAATTTAGAATGTAAACCCACAATGTAGTGTAGTCACACTTTTTTGAGTTTATATGACCAAGAACCAAACTAAACAGAACCTTACTGAATCCACTGTTCTGTGCATCTTCATGTATCATATGCCCTAGGAGGGACCACATCATGTTCTGCTCTGTCTTCTGTCACTTCTTTGTGTTTAATTCTAGTGAGGAGTTCAACTTCTCTTCCCTGAGCCAATCTTGCAAGAGCCTGGTCACAGAGCATACTTTTATTTACGTGCCTGGTGTCAGAGTGTGAACAACTTGGAAGGACTAAAATATCTCCTCAAATCCTCAGATACAAATCTTGCAACAATAAAAATTCCCCAAAGTATGAATTCTCCAGCAAGGAAGTCAGTCATTTTGCTATTAAGTGCTATATGTAAAGGACAGAAGTCTGACTTTCCAGAAGGACTAACATCTTCTTGACAGATACAATTGGCTGATTTTGTCTATTCCCTACCTTAATGGATGACACCTGTAAAAAAAGTAAATCTATTTTTAATGGGATAGTCTGCCTAAATGACCCAATTTCAGGAAGAGTGCACTTTCATGAATATTTATTTAATACGAAAACTCTAAAGTAAACTAGAAACTACTACATTCTATAAATAAAAGCAGCCCAGAGGATCAAACAGTGATAGACTGCATGATATGAAAGCTAATTTAGTACTGCTTTATGCACTGTGTCAACATAACAGATCTTAGTGTGTAGCTGTTTCTCACAATGGCAGTCAAGAGATCTTTTGTTACCTTCACTCAGGCAGCAGCATGCCAAGGGATCCTGGGTACCAAGGGGTGGTTGAAGCAGTGTTTTAAACAGTATTCTTATTTTGCTGTTAAAAAAAAAAGACAAACAAAACAAAACATCAAAAAAACCCCACCACCAAACAAAACAACAATAACAAAAAAGAAAAACCAACAACAACAACAACAACAAAAAAAAAACCCTCATCAAACCTATTTTCTTTTGCCTTTCTATATAATTATTAACATCCATTGTTAGTGTGGGTTGACATTCCAGTTTAGACTATGTTTGGACAGGAGATACTTTTGAGAGGGCATGCAGAGACAAGTCCCTGGTTCTCCTCCAGATTCCTGTTAGTCACTTTAATTCCATCAAGATGTTCCTAATAGTGCAGACTCTTTTCTATGGCAAAACAATAACCAGTGTCCTACAGGGTGTCCTTAGAAGGTGAAATTAATAGCACTGGACAGCATTTGGAGATATGCAATTATTATGTTCCATGTACCTGTTAACTGTATTGACAAGATAACTAGCATAGCAAATGTAGTCTTGCTTCCTGCCATAATCTAATGAGTTATGTAGACATACCATGTCATGTTTGTATTTTCTTAGCTGGATATTTTTGTGTACAGTTTAATTCTCATTATATTACACCAGTTGGATCTGAATGTGAAAAAGATCTAGGGGTGGGCCACTAAGTACTGTCATAGTATGTGTTAAAACTAGATACATATTTGTGTGTCTGTTACCCTTACACAGGATGGAAGTGATCCAGATAATAAGACCAGCACTAAAGCAGAGGAAAGAATTCTCAGATTTTTATACCTCTTTGGGAGAACTGTACAAAATAATTTAAAATAACAATTATTTAAATAATTTTCACCATAAAACTGTAGTGCAGCCAGAAAGCCAACATGTGTAATCACTTTATCTTTGATCAAAATATAAGCAATTATATTAATGGGTGATTCCTATAAACCTTGTAATTTATTAAATTAAAGTTTATCTTTTTTTAATATACAAGTACCAGCTTGCCTCATACATGACCAGTGTTAAATTTGATGCTTTACTCATTCAATAACGTGAAGTTAATCAGCAGATTTCTCTCTGTTGTCTTCCAATACTGTAACGTGTCTGCTTATGGAATTCTCAGCTTTGAGGTTAGGCAACATCTGATACCACTTCTTTTTTTTATTTAAGCAACACCAAATCATCACTTTTGGTTTTAAAAAAATAAAGTTTTAATGACAAAATTTATAGGGATTGTATGAGAACTGCTTTCCTGCACGGACACAAGGTGTAGCCAAGCCATCTGGTTCCAGTAAGACAGCAGCTTCTGAACCCATAAAATTCTTTTAGGTTCTGTGTAGCTGACCAGCCTGGGAGCCTTTCCTTTCATAAAACCAAGATATTGCCAATTGGTAACTCACTGCCTGCAAACTCAAGTTCTCCATAGGATTTGTGGGAAATCAAGAGGAAGCTGCTGGTCAGATTAATTTTCTCCACATCAAGTAACAACTTCTAGCTCAGGCAATTTCAGTATCCACACAAAGTAGCAAAGTAGCAAATCTCATAATTTTTTACTTACTTTGAGGATGGAGGATATTTTACAGACTGTTGTTCTTCACTTTTTTAAAACTGCAGGAGGTACAAGATGACACAAACATTTAAGAGCTAGATAAAATGCTCCATAGTGGGAGATTTAAATAGCTCAGTCTGTTTATCTTATCAAAAGAAGATTGATAGGTAACATGATTACAGTGTGCAAGTATATTCACAGGAAAAAATACTGGTTATTAAAAGGCTTTTATAATTCAAGCACAGAAGCACTGGAGAAACTCATGCTGGAATCTTATACCAGCTAAAACCAGTTGAAGTGAGGTGCAAATTCTTACTGGTAGGTGTCATTACCTACTGGAGCAAACTGGTAAACTGAGACTCCATGTCTTGTGGTATCTTTGAAATGGGACTCTGAATGCACTGAGAAGAAGTGTGTCATTGTTTAATGACCTATGACCTGCAGAAAGTTAGCCACATCATTTGACAAATTCTGGTCTCACCCTTTAAGAACTTTATGATGTGCCAGAAATTCTCTTCTTCTGCAGAAATATTCAGCCCACGTGCTGAGTTTGTAAAATAACTTATGCACATGCTGACTGTCTGAACCTGAGTGGATTCCAAGATACTCAAAACTAAAAAAAAATAAAATAATTATTATTTGCCAGGACATTTAGTATAATTATTGCATAACATTTTACAGTAAAGATTGTTCTGCTGAGGCTCACTGATAATCTTCTCACCTCTTGCAGCTGGTCTTTTGCAGAGGGTCTTGTTTCTTTGTTTTCCCCCTACCAACACATGCTGAAAAAAAAGACAAAATACTCTTTGACCCCACTCAAGTCAAAGGCACAGCTCCAGCAAGCTGTGACAGGGCTAAGATTTCACCCTAGTATTTAAGTAATATTTTTGTCTTGATATACACAATGTCTGTACTTCTTACAAGGATTCTAAGATTTTATAGGTTTGCAGATGAAAGGCCTTGGGCTGCACAGCTGCAAGTGAAAGAAATGGTAAATTATGAGATTGTCTCTGTGAAAACAAGATGGATTGCTATGAAAAGTATGATGAGGTCTGATTTTATAGTGTGTGATATTTTTCTTGTCGTCATTTTGTTATGAGGTCATAGTCCTTGTACTTTAAAATGTAAGACTACATAATAAACTGCACATAGGGAGCATCTGCTGTGTCTCTGCATGTACTATGAATATTTTTATTTTCAAAAGTCAACAAAATAAGTGAATGACACTTATTTTACCGGTGTACAACTTTTTCCCAGATTGCTGCCAGTTTTTTCGTTCCCAGGTCCCATTTCTGCATCCTTTCTGTCTCACATCCTAATCTCCCTTTTTCTAATGCTGTCTCAGAGTGATTCATTTGTGACAGTCACAGAAGCATGCACTCCAACACCCACACGCAGGTAAATCTGCTGTGGTGATATATTTTAATTACAGATTTAGTCAGAAGTAATTAAGGTTTTATGTCACAGGGATAGTGGAGAGTTTTAAAAATTCATGTGGTTTCAGTCTTTGTGGGCATGCAGTTTGTGACACCGTGGCTTGCAAAACAGGAACGACCCCTTGGTGCTGTTGGATTAATTAATAGAAAGAGAATAAACTTAATGGAGCTAGAAAAGTGCAAAAAATTGTGGTTTTTCCACTGTATATCACACAGATGGAATGGTCGTCCTGGGATTGCGGCGGGGGACAGTAATTGCATTTTAATTACAGTGCTGATGGCTTCTGCTTCCTACCAGATGGAAGGCCCTTTTAAAATAGAGGCACAATAGCAAGCCTCTGCTTATTTTCTCTTCTGATGCTGGCTAACATAAAGTGACACAAGACAAAAGCTATTATGGTATGGTTTGATCAGAAAGACTTTATTCAGTGCTATAATACTTTCTAGCATGAAGAAAATCCATTCTCTGCCAATGTTAAAAAGACCCTTTATCTGTCTAGAAACTAACATGAAAATATGCAGGGAACTACCTACTACTTTTATTAGTAACAATCACAGTTAATCACTTTGTTGCTAGGTTGATTATATTTATAGAAGGGATGACAGATAACTGAGACTTCCTTTGTTTAGCATGCTTAGCAAAGATGGTTTTCAGGATGGCACTACATAGAATAAGGTGTAGGTTAGATTGAAGTTAAAAGATGAAAAGTTTACTCTATGATGTCCTTTATTTTACAAATATTGGGAGTTAGCAAACATAAAAGTGATGATTATTGAGAAACTGGTGTTCCAGGGAAGGGTCAGGTCTGTAAATACTGTGAAAATTACATTCAAAGCCATTAAATTGCATTAAGAAGCATATCTTTGTAGATGCACATACAGTATTCATAACTGAATAAATGAATTATATTTAATAATATTTCACCTTTTTGTCATAGTTTAACTGCTTTATATATGCTTTCTTCAGCAAGATGCCCTTCCACTGTCATTATATCTTTGAGACTATAGCCTTTGTTATTTTTTATTCTAAAGTTATATAGGAAAATCTTTTATCTATGTTTTGAGTCTTAAAAAAGTGCAGGTAGCAATAAATGCATTTGCTTCATAGTTAATGTATAACTGATTTATTAAGAGGCTTCTTTCTGCTAAAGATCACTCTCTGCAATCTATATGTAGGAAATGCAGTGGGTACCAGGCTATAGTGGTAAAATTATTTAATGCTTTTAATACTTTTAAAAATTAGCTTGTTGTACATGAGAAAGCTATGACTTTTAGTGTGATGCTGCCAGCATCTCAGCTGCCTCCCGGGCAGTTTCCAATTAACCCACCGGAGTACTCTCCATATTGTCAAGGATTTATGCCCAGAAAAGAGAGTGAGGAGGCTGTCCAGGGTGCATGTTTGGAAAATTTGAAAATGGAGGGAACTGGGGAGAGATTGGAAGGGTGAAGACAAAAGGTTCCTGCTGTCCACTCCCTAGCTCTGTGAAATTTGAATACAGGCAGTGGTGAAGCATCTCCTTGGATAATTATTGATAAAAATATATTTGAATAAGTGTTTACACACCCAGTATTTTTGCAAGCCATTATTATACCTGTCAGTTTTTAAAATTCATAACAAATTCATGCCTAATTTTTTACTACTACACTCCTAAAGTGTTAAGTTGAATCTTTGAGTGTTAAGTTGAATCATTTAAACCAGAAAACTGAAAAGGCTTGCAAGCTCATTGGAAGAAGGTCAGAATTCTTAAACACTTTGAGAAAACAACAGGAATTATTCAGTGACAAAAAGGACCAAAGTGTTACTTTTAGGAATGAGGAATAAGTCTTGAGTAGAAAATGTGAAGCCACTGGGTAGGGAGCTGCACCAGCTGAAAGGAGGAGGGCGACAGAGAAATAGAATCTGAATCTGAGTTATTGGAAGTGAATGGTGAAAGCAGGAGATATTTTTCTGAACTGCATAACTAGGAGTGTTGTTACCTCAGGCTGCTGTTGTTAAAAGGGATAACATGTCCCTTAGGATTTTACTTGAGAAAAGATATAGGAAACTTGAAAGTTTCAGAGAATACCAGCCTGAAGTTACAGTAATCAGTGGTTCTTCATAGCTTCATGGCTTCATATCGTAAGATTTTACTCATACCAAAAGATTTAAGTCAGCTTGTAAAGGGTTTTCTAACTATAGTGATAATTAGTGAATGGAGCAGACTGTCCAGGTCATGAAGCCTCTTCCATTAAAGACTTTAAAAGACATTATCACAATCTAACAAGGGATGGGTGGTCAGGATTGCATCTCAGTAATGGGAGTGTGAGGAGTACTTTTGGTCTATGTCAGCCTATACTTTGTCTGTTGTCTCTTATGGTCCCACATTTACCTTTTGTGTTCCCTGAATCTCTTCATTCTTTAAGATTCTTGCTTTTTTGGTCCTGTGCTCTTCCTTGGATTGCCTCTGTGTTTTTAAATTTCTGTAAAAATGTAAAACAACAGCAAGAATAAGCTTCATATGAGATAAAAAAAAGATACCTCATATAAGATACGAAGTTTTCAAGTATTGAAAATGATGTTTATATTGGGAGTTTGTGAAAGTGATATAAAACATGAGTTTTATGTTAAAGCAGCTTAAAACATGCACACAAATGTTTTGTCCTTCACATTTAGAAAGACACTGATGTATTAGAGAAGTCAAGAGAAAAACTACAGAAATAATAAGGAAATGGCAAATAATTATTTGCTATAATAGAGTGAAAGATCAAAGGCTATGGTGCAGAAAAAGAAAATATATGCTGAAAGGTATAAATAACTGTGCTGACATCAGGGTTAGCACATTCTTTGGTTAAATGCTCCCCTCAGTAAGAACTGATCAAATAATGTCTAAGACTGGGAATGGTGATGCACTGTAAATATTGAAAAGGTAAAAAAAAAAAAAAGAAAGTTAAAAAAAAAAAAAAAGGAAAGAGTTTTGAGACTGAATAGGAAACCATTAAAAGCTAATGTAGTGAAAGAAAATGCTACCTTTGTGCAATACCAGGAAGTTTAAAATACCCAATTACCTTTGATGATGAAGATTTGATCATGAGATCAATAGACTTTAGAATTGTTTTCCAAGAGTAGTGGTGCACAAAAACATAAGGGACATAGTTGGAGGTCAGAAAAAAATGTCCATCTGTATCAATCTCTTGTGGCCATCAGCAGATATTTATATTAGAAAGTAGAAACAGGATGAGAGTAAATAGAAGCTATTCTACTTTACATTTAAAATTCAGAAAAAAACATTAGTAGAAAAATATTGTAAAACCAATGCAGCACTAATTTTTGGAATGGGGTACATGACCTAACTGTTTATTCATTCTTCAATTTCAAAGCATCATTCTTAGAAAATGTGATTTCATCCTAAAACTAATTGAGTGAAAAATGCATTCTGGAATGCTCTTAAGAATTCTATTTTGGGGAGTCATCTTGTTGGTAAAGGGTGTTGCCTTATGTTTATTGCCTTGCTTTTATTTGTAGAGCTGCTGTTAAATATAGGTGCTGGGAAATCATCATGTTGACTCCAGCTTCTCTGGAGACAAGAGGAGAAAGTATTTGCTAAGGAGAAATGAAGTTCAGACTTACTACAAAAGTATAAGAAACAGGAACTAAGTAGTTACTGTGCTGTTTTGTTGTGAATTTTTTTGGCATTTTTTGCAGACATCTGAAATGGCTAAGACTTTCCATTATCAAGATCCTCATTTAAGAAATTTTAAAATTATTATTTCTGCCATTAAAATTATAAAATTCTCGCATACTTATTCACAGACCAGAGAAGAAAGGTGGCTTTAAACTTGCAAGAATCAATACAAAGTTCTTTATGTGAAATTTGCTACTAGCTATTGCAGCACATATGATAAACATCATATGTTTTCAATACATATAATTTTGTAATGGAATGATTATGATAATTTGGTCTCCAAGATTTCAAAATAATAAAATCATATAAATATAAAATCCAGTTTTATTTTACTTTAAGTTAGGGTGCAGCTACACAAGAAATATTTAGATACCAAAGGACTGTGACAGCATTAGCAGAGTTGCTGGACACTTGTATTAAATATCTGTTTAAATTGTTCACATTATGTTTCAAATAATAAATAAGAGAAGATTCTTTTAGATACCGTGGTAATAGGTGCTATAGAAATAAGTAAAAATAAATAATTGACATGTGTCTATTCATATTTAAACAAACTGGTGATTTCTGGCACCATTGTAAATTTCTGCATTGTAGAGAAAGTTTGCCAGCAAGGAACAGAAGGAATATTGACTTTTTACTATAATGACATTTCTATGAAATTAATTATAAACTGGGAAAATACTAATCTAATTGAAATAAGACCACCAAGAGGAAAACACAGAGGGTGTTTTTTCTTTCATTTTTTTACCCTGCAAGTTAAATGGTTCACAAAAACCAGAGGACTTGAAATAAAAGATTATTAGAAAAACAATTGCTGGTATCATAATAATGAATATGAGTATTTTTGAAAAGTATTAAAAATATCTATTTACCTATGACAACTTCATCTGAAAACTGTGGAATTAATCTATTTTTTACTACTAATAAAGAAAGTACTATAAAGAAAAATGTATGTAATACTTACTAATTTATTATCAAAACACATGATGACCAGCAATCTATCTTATTTGAAATTTTGTCATGACACACAAAAATGAATGTTCCTCACATGTTTGTATTTGGCAGACGAAAAAAAGAGCATTCTAAAATAGATTACATTGTTAAAATTATAAACAGAGCTACCTAAAGTTTCTAATGATGTTTCTCTAAAGGCCTGAAATACATTATTTGCCAGGTTAGTCAAGGCCTCAGGTAGATGTGTAAATTATCTCATGCTCAGCTGGACTGCACTAAATCCAGAAGAAGGTCCAGAACCTGAGAGAAAGCTGCTCAGCATCTGGTAAGCACAGGACTTAAATTGAAGAATGGTGTAAGTGAACATTAAGGCATAACAGTCCCATACAGGATTGGAAGACCAGTTTGTCTGCAGAGGAAACATGGACAAAGAGTCAGTGGCATGACCCTTGTTTGCACCTGTAGTGAGCAGAACTATCTGAAAACACTGCACTTGGGTGTTGATGTTATTTTCTTTGCAGGTGCAGAAATTACATTTGGTGCATCTGAAATATGTAATACCGAGTCCTCTTGACTCAAACTTCCTTCAGTATGCATGGCATCTTCTGGCTTACATACAAACCTTTTCTTAAGGGTCTTCTAAAAGTTGCTAAAATGGCCTTTACCACCTTATTTTGCCTTAATTGTCTAAATAATGGTTGCATACAGACTAAGAAATAATGTTCTTTGAACTAAGCTTAGTAAGTGGCCAGTTCTTCAGGTAATTTACTTATGGGATCTTAAAAGAGTTGTTAAGTACTGAATGACACAGAATGATTTTTATTTTTCTCCTAATACATTGTGCAGCTTACTGAAGACTTTGTGGGAGATAGGTTGAAATTTTCCTTCTCTGCACCATGAGAAAACAATGAGCTCCTCAGTGACTGTCACTGCATGTGTTAGGGTACACTTTTGCAAGAGGTCTGGCTTGTGCATTGCAGCTCCCACTTGTAGTCTCATCATTGCTCCTGTTGTTATCTTTCTTACTGAACACCCACATGAAAAAGAGCAGCTCAAGAAGGAAGCCTCTGTGAAGGACAGTGCCCTAAAGTCAGCACAAGAGAACTTCCAGACCTGGATCCTACTTCATCAGGGCACATTTGAATTTGTGAAATGAGGCAGAGATTTCAGATTTAGGCCTAAGAAATTGGTTGAGCTGTCTCTAGGGTATTAGGATGGGCTTTCTATTATTTAACTGTATTAGATTCAGGGGAGGCTGAGGTATCTAGATGTTGATTACTTTCTCGGCAGGTTCTGGATCTGGCTGTGTAGAAAACCCCCACATCACTAGTGCATGAAGTTTGTTATTTGTTAGATTTACAAGAAGGAAAATAATTGGTTCTGCTTTAGTATTTACAATTTTCTCTTGAGAGACAGGTAGTATTTACAGGCAAAAATTGCTTTTTCTATCTGTGGGTAGTTGGGTAGTACTGAAGCAATTTGGGTCTGGCTGTTAACTATAACATAAAATTAACCCTGCTTTAAATTCCTTGCTATATTCCAGAGCTGGATGTTGGAAGCTGAGTGCTGTTATGACAATTCCATGCTGGGATAGAGATCTGCATGGCTCGTGCTGTTAAGTCAGGGCTTACTAAATACACTGGTACTCTTGATTATTTGTCCCTGCTCAGGTTTTTCTAAATAGCTTTTCTTACCTTGCTCTGAAAGAACTTTTTTTATGTAAGGGTGCAGAGTGTATTAGAAGAGAATGGTTTTAAAAGCAACTGATACTTTTGAAGTTACAGGGAACTGTGTTCCATTTGTATTAAGGTCACCCTTGTATCAAACACTGGTGCTTTTGGTATATAAGTATTATCAGTGTGTTTTTCTCATAGTCTCTATAAAATGTATTACTGTACTACGGCTACATAGTTTGTTTTTTTTATCTTTATAACATAGTTTAGGGGTTACACAGAAATGTGTCTCTTTTCCACAAATGTATTTATTTAGGTATTCATTTGCAGTTTCTCCATATGTTGATTCATCACTGAAGCAGGCAACCCTTGCGTAAAGGAGGCCTACATAAGTAATACTGTAAATATATAAAAGACATTTATCAGAGAATAGCTAAATGAACCCTGCATAATAAGAAAATGATAAACTCCTTCTTATTAATTGCTAAAAGCAGTGATTCTATTTGACAGAGCACTGAACTGAGACTTAGATCATATTCACTGGCTAGAGCAAATTTGCCTATTGGCTTGCCTCATTTTCCACATCTGTGTAATGGGAAAAATGCTATTGACTCTCTGTAAAGCAGTTTTAAGATTTAATGCTGAATAAGTGCCCTTTGTGAGAAATGGGGTGTTTATTTAGTGAATGCAGAAATACAAAATCAAAGTGACACTTTGTGTCTAGAAACTCTCTGGAGGAAGGATTTGCAGGTTGTCAGGATAGCACATTCCAGATTTATGGCCTTTGAAATGCATTGATAGAAATTTAGAGTGCTTAAACTAGGGAAGGAGTAATAACAGGAACCATGTGCTAAGAAGTTCATGACAGGACATGGAGAAAAGACTTTAGTTCTGTACCACTACCCTTTCAATTTATTCTTCAGACTAACAGGAACTGTTCTGCTATATAAATCACGTGTAACTTCTATACAGCTTCTGAATATTTGAAGTGTTGGCTATATTTTAATTCAATTTACACCTGGAAAAGAATTGGGATGTGCATGCCTGTGTTGTAAATACAGTGGTTCTATTACTTGTTCCAGAAAGGAAATAGACTGTAGGGAGTTTAAAAAGTGCATCAGAAGATGTCTGTCCTTCTTTGTTGTTTACTTCTCATACTCTGATCCCTCATTACATGACCCAGGCTGACTGTGATTGTGTGTGAATACTCTTGCAGGTGCACTTCCCAGCATTTCAGGTACAATATATCATTCTCTTTGCCAAGAATTCTGCTTAGATTTAGTTCTAAAACCAGATATTCCTTGAACAGAAAATCAGTTCCACACTGCATATTCCCAGTCCCAGCCCATCCAGTCAGAGTGGTTATTTAGAACATCTTCCACATTACATCTCAAGGAGATGGATGAGCAAAGACAAACAGAATTTATGATTATGAAAGACCATGTAAGGTTTCTTCCCTGCCCACAGCAGCTTCATTATGCTTTGACACTTCCTGTTGGATTTCTGCTTTTCCTTAACTTCCTTTTTTTCCTAGCTTTCCTTTTTCCTTACATGGCTGTCCAGGCCAATCTATCACCAATAGCTTTCTGGTGTGATTGCCTGAAAATATGGTCATGTAGGTCATCTTCTTGAAATATAAAATTTGAGAAATAAAAGCAAAATGAGGCCTGAATAAAGTTCCTCTTAAAAACTAATTTAGATAACTCTCCTTGCAGTTTTTTAGAGTACATGACTCGTTCAATTTTGTTTTGGTTGATTAATCAATATTTTCTTAGAAAGATCTATTACTCTTAGAGGAAATGTGCTTTATTACAGACAATTCTTACAGAAAATGGTCTAATGATTCCTTACTAAGAAGCATCTTTTCAGTCACACCTTTTGTGCATAGAACTATCTGGTTTTATCTCAAAGACTGTGCACACATTTACACTACATGGCTGGAGTGTTCCTTTGTAGGCTGCTTCTATTTTTTAATATCTCAAAATCTTCCCATCAGGGAATGCTTACAGAGAATCTATTCAACTGTGATGTTTATGAAAGGGAAGAGAAGTAAAAATATTCCTATGGTTCTGATCCAAATGACATGGATTTGGTACACATGCAGAACAAAATGTGTAAAAAGAGATGATGTTTATGTGAGGAGCAGCCCACAAACTTAACCTTCATTACACCATACGTCTAGAACAGGGTTACAGCAAGACTTCCATTTAGTGTAAGTAAAGAAAAAAAATGTTTACCAATTAAATTGTAGCCAAGGTCAGTGAGATGGAAGAAAAATGTGAGAGAAGTATTTATTATTAAATATGAGCTGTAGCCAGAAGTCAGCTGTTTTGACATAGGTCAGTTTCTGTTTCTTCTCTCATCCTTTAATATCTAAAATAATACATTATCTGATGCCAAACACATTGGTTCATGTGCTATAACCATAAGTATGGGTATTTTATTTTATTTTATTTTATTTGTTTGGTTGGTTCGTTTTTGTTTTGTTCATTTGTTTGTTTTTTCCCCCTGGCATTCGACGTAATTCTGGAATCAAAATGTGAATTTCTATATGGCAGCATTTTTTAGGGATTAATGTGTTTCTGTGATGAATTTTGTCTTGTTGGATAGAATGCTGAATAGATTATTCCTGTGCCCTGGTTCATATGCAAAACTGTAATTGCACACTCACTTCTTGACTTCACTGCATTAAAATCCTCAGCTGCAGTGTTTCATTAATGGGTTTATTACCCTAATAAGTTGCAGTGAACCCCAGTAAAAGAATATTAACTGTCATAAGTAGATTTTGAAAGTTTAGATATAATAATCTATAGCTAAAATATTTAAAGGCAAGGGGTTATACTGGGCAACATCCAGAGGTCTCGTTCAAACTCCACTATTCTGTGATTCTGTGAATATAAAAAGAATTACTTTATTGCTTTAAAAAGAACAGTATTTAAGCGTTGCTCAACTAAAAAATCCCTTAATAAAAGAAAAATGGATTATTGTTCTTTTGCAAATTCTCACCCAGAATAAAAAGGAGTCTTCTTACTTGGAATAATTAGCTGATGTCCTCTACTTTCTTTATTGTAATTTGTGATAATATGGGAAAGTGTTAATGCTCCTAAGCTTGAAAATGACAGATCATTGTAAGAATGCTTTGCATAATTTAAATTTGAAACTTTAAGCTATATCAGAGATTTTATTTTGGTTCACTCACATAAAGAATTTGCATTCATTTTCTTAAGTAAATGCTAGTAAATACTAAATGTGTTCATCACCTGGTTTCCAAGCATGGATTCTCTTAGGCACATGCTCTTCCTAGCACGTTATCTCTTTCTAGAAGTTTTATTGATATGAACAAAAATGGGATGAGATAAGTAATCACAATCAATTCTTTGATCAGTGTACAATATAGATTACACTTGTGCTGGTGCATTTCCACTAATAAACATTTGTGACAATTATTTATACTCTGTTCCATACTGCATGTGTCATTAGGTTCCCACAGAGATAAAACAATAATCAGAGAATTCACAAATTCTTACAGGGTTTTAGCAGAAGTCATTCAAGGGCCTTCAGCATTTTATCTGTGTTAAGATACTGTCAGTTCTCTGTGTGCTTGCCTGGATTAATTGCCTTTTCTATGATTCAAAAAGCTTCAAATGTGCTCAGCCTGTGTCTGACTTCATGCATGCCAGAAGCACAACAGTAATCTATAAACTATTTTGTCCACTGTGCATAATTTTCAAAGCTTATAGTAAATCATAATATATTTGTATCATCTCCTTAAATGATGGAGAAAAATAAAAAGAAACCAGTGGATGGTGAGAGATTCTGATTTTATCTTGCCATTTCCCTGCAGTGCTTATGGTACCTTCTGACTGTAGATGTGGACCTGAAAAAAGATTGGAACAGTTCTCCTGAGGGAAGGGAGATCAGATTTTTTTCTTAGCATCTATATATTTATTCTGATGTCCATTTCAGAGTACAGAAAAGGAATACAGGATGTTTGCTTTACTTGTATTTGTTGCAGGCATCCAGCTTGCTTATCTTACTACTTCAAGAAATATGTGAGTTATTATTAGAATTCTAATAGACTTTGATAATTTTTAATGCAGCTGTTACTTAAAATTCAAATTATTTCTTTTGTTCATGCAAATATTTGGGCACATATTTCAGGGACATTCTGTTCATTGAAATCAGTAGGAATTAGGAAGTCAAAAAGTCTTTGCAAAGCTCACCTGAAAAATTCTGGCATGGTAGGATAAAATAAAAAAAACAGACAGGAAAACAGTCGGGTCCAAACACTGCTTTTATTTACCTTCTGTGCAGCAAAAGTGAAGAAATTACATAATGGGCAAGCCTTTAATTCTTTTTGTTGATAAAAAGCCATGAACTGATCAAGATCATGCAGAAAAATCTACTGCACAGTCATATTAGAAATGATGGAGTAGTGGGTCTTGTGCTTAAACCAGGAGGTCATATTGCCTCATTTCACTTATGAAAGCACTAGGATTAATTAAATCAATTACTTGGCATCTCATCCTGAAGGCTGGGAACCAGGATGTCTCATCTTTAGCTGTAGAATCCATCACTGAATTGCTATAAAGTTTTTGGGGGTTTGTGGTGGTTTTTTTGAGGCCCAGTACATTCGTACTCCTGAAAAATTTAAAATAGTAAAATACCAATGTTGTAGTATAGAAGCAGTGTATACATTGGGGGTAGGAGTGTTTGCTACATGGAACATTGGCAACCCAGGCAAAGGGGGGAGGTACTTGTTCTTTTCCCTCTGAACTTAGTTTAGGCACTGAAGCAGATTCCAAGACAACATTTCTGTCAGAAATTGGCTTTGTAAGTCACTACAGACAGAAGCAGAGAAAAAGCAGCTTTCCTCTCATTTTCAGGGGTTGCAGCTGTGTGATCATGTTAGCACCTGAGCCTGGGTTTAAAGGCAGAGACAGGACAAGGATTACAGTCTCCACAAATGCAGGAAGGTGAGCCAGGCTGTATTTCTGCATGGTTCATCACTGAAAAAAGTGGTTAGAAAGTTCAATTGCAAAATATTTTTTGCTTTTTCAGATGCAGAAAAAAAAACACCAAAAAGCCAAAAAAGCCCAGCTTGTCATTCAGACAAAAGGTTATATTTACATGGCTAGCACTAAAACTAATTATCTTTTTAATAGTGATTTAAAAAATTACATATTGATTTCACTGAAAGACAATAAAAATCTACAGCTCTTTACTCTGTGGCTAAACTCTGAAAGCCACTGCTTGTGGCAATCAAGAGTCACTGTTCACATTGTGAAACACTGGAGAAAAAAAGCAGAGTTGTTTCTTTGAAACAAAGTGGAAGTGAAAAGGACAATTCCTGTTGCTTTGAGATGTTTTTAAATACTCATATTCCAAAGTGCTACCAACTTTTTTAGATTCTAAACCCATTAAAAAAGAACACTGAAGTTGTAGTATCTCACATTTAAGTTTGTCTGCTTCCATTTTTTATTTAACTGTGTGATAGGAGGAAAAGATTAAAGTGTTGTTTTTGACTGGTGATTATTTGAAAGTCTTAACAAGACTGATATAGCAGGGATTTACACCAGGTGATAAAAATGAAGGGTGGGGAAGACAGAGAATTAGAACTGTAGAGTGTTCTTCTTTACCAGTCTTTAGAGTGAAGGGTTCGTTGTGTTTTTGAGACTGTGAGGGTGGTGATCCTTGCAGAGATAGGAGAATTTTCTGTCTTGTGAATGGTGTCATTTTAGGATTATGATAAAGGCCCATAATTGATAAAAGGAACAGATACACAAAATGGAGGTAAGTCAAATACTGGGTATGGACTGCACCTTTTAAAAGTATGTGGGCTGATTATGGACTGCTGGGGAGCTGGAGTGGTTGCCTTGCTGTGAGCTGCTCCTGCAGCCTTTCTTGCAAGCACACACCCTTGTGCAATCTTTAAATACATAATCTCATATTGCTCTCATATAGGAGATAAAAATTTAATGAGTAGTGATCCATTATTTTGTTTTATCAGGTTCAGTGTGTGGGCCCAGGCCACAGTATAGACTGTGTACTATATGCTCTTTAAATGCTGTGCTGAAGCCAGAATAATTAAATTCCTTATGGGCCTTTCCACAGCACTCATTGCAGTAAGATTGGGGTGTCTTACCACGTGAAAAAAATTGCCACCTTAATGCATGTTTGTTGAGGAGAGATTATTTCTGCTGTCAAGCACAAGCATCAGACATACTGCATATGTCCAGTTTAAAACATCTGAGACTTGATTTCTGTGGGTACTTGCCAGCATACAGTACTTTATTTCATGTATAGTTCCTATTTTCTCCAGTTGCA
This sequence comes from Heliangelus exortis, assembly GCF_036169615.1. Classification (NCBI taxonomy): domain Eukaryota; kingdom Metazoa; phylum Chordata; class Aves; order Apodiformes; family Trochilidae; genus Heliangelus; species Heliangelus exortis. The sequence continues at coordinate 6,975,289 of NC_092429.1, forward strand.
TCTGAGAAAATTCAGGGGTTTTGCAAATCTCAAACTGAAAAAAAGATATGAACAGGGAGCACCTGTGAAAATCTCCTGTTTTAAGTTGCTTTCACTGAGTTGGAATTTTCTAATAGAGAAAAGCATTATGTGTATTAAGTGGGATCTTCTGCACTCCTGCTGTCATGTTTATGCTTAGATGCAGTGATTTACAATGCTCTGAGGAGGAAAATACTTGGAATTATTTATGGTTTTTACTAAGTTCGGACAGATGAGTATAATTATGGAAAAACTTTCAAAATTGCTTAGCAATGTAGATGGCCAGCTTCTATTTTCAAAAGCACAGAAATTGCTAGTGAGCTTAGGTGTTTTCAGAAAATGACTTTATATTTTATTCTGCAATAAAGATAATGAAATAATACCTGTATCATTGTTGAAGGACAAAAATTCTATATTAAAAATTTATCTGCATGCAATTTCTAACAAGTCTTCCAAATTTAATTGAAGACTATTATAGCAGCCCAACTGAATTAAATAAATGCAATATATCTGCCTTGTGAATATTACATAATTTTTTATCCATTATAAAACAAAACCGAATCTTTAGAGAGAGTGGGTACATTTTGAGATGATATTCCTAAATTTACTTCTGCTAAAGCAAACAGAAATTTTTTGTCTGAAACACTGAGGTAAGTCAGTGTGTTTGAGAGAGAAGAATTCAACTTGGAAAAATAACTTCTCAACTTCCAAGTGTAAGTGGACATCTCATACCACTTTCAAATGTGTATCAAATAGATTGAAGGCAAAGGTATATCCTGCAAAGACTTAGTACTAGAGCCACCATGAGTATAACAAAGTAGAGTTTAAAACAGATTATTTTTTATATTGCTGCATGTAATTTAGTTTATTAACATCGATTACTGCTAGCAGCCTAAAATAAAGAGAATATATAAATAGCTTCTCAAAACTGCATGGCAAAGGACAAAATAGTACAGGCAATATCACTTGTAAAACTGAAGAACACTTTGATAATTAGCAGCTAATTCATACGATGCATAATGGAAAAATGTTCTTGGTTTTAATTCTCTTTCTATAGTTTTTATTTTTCATTCTATTCCAGATTTAATACACTTATCACTACCCTTAAATACTTCTATTTGCTGTAATGCCTCTCTGAGGTATTTGAAGAATTTGCTGATAAAAAGTGTAATGTTTTAGCAGGGAATAAATAAATTACATTAGGATAATGCTTCATTTGAATGAGCTTTTGAATGTGAACTGACCCGAGATCTCCAAACTCTCTTTTTCAGTGTCTTTCAGAGATTTTGTGCTTTTAGTCTGTTAAACTTTTGAAATGCCAAAGGAAGTCACCTATATGATGTAGCTTGACTAAAGCTTTTCAGGAAAATATAAAAGAGCTTAATTCATCTGATCTGCCTTCTTACATTACATCAATCTTGCATTTTATCTATTAATGGTAAACTGCATTTAACCAAAATATATCTTCTGAAAACTATCTGTTCTTTCTTCCAAGATGTTAGTCAAAGGAGGAAATAATAAGTGTTTTGGTTTCTTCCAATCTTTGATTATTAGTAAAAATAAAAAGTCCAGTCTTAAGAACTATGTGGCTTCAGCATCCAGATACTTAAATACTTTTCTAAAAATCACTTAAAACAAAAGTGTTCATTATTAATGTGGAAAAGTTTTTTAGGCTGTATTTGTGTCTCTTTGCTCTTGCCTATACTGGCAAAGGTGCATTTTATTAAGCCACAATTTAATTTTATTCTAAAGTGGCACTGCATCCCTGTGCTTGAAACAGGTACCTTATGCTGGTTCTGCAGTGGAAGAAGCTGCCTTGGATAAAGGCCAGGGCATAATGTGAAGCTGTTTGTACACAGAGCAATTGCACTGTAATTCATACTCTGTGAAACAACAGTTTCACATTGTGGTAACTTCTTAATCTATCCTTGTGTTTAGTCTTTTTTTTAAATAAAAATATTGAACTCTGACTTGTTTGGTGTAACTTCCAACTCTCAAATCACTTTGGAAATTCAGTTTTCAACATCAACTTTTAGAACACTAGAACTACTTGCACAGCCAAATATCAGGCTTTACAGTGTCTTAAATAGAATTAATGTTGTAGTTGTGATATCTACTTTTGTTTCTGTATTTATTCCTGTATTATTCCATATTCTTTTTTATGAATTTGAGGAAGCTTTGCCCTTTTGCAGCACCATTCCAAAGTTGAATTTTTCTTACAGTGCTAACTCAGTGTTTCCTCCATTTTCTATGAAATAATACATATTTAGCGAAAAGTTTGTGTTCCTCAAGAATTTTTATAGAGAAAAGTTGGCATCATGTAATACATGAACATGACCCAAAAGAGGTGATTAAGTTTGTTTCTTTAGCTGCCCTTTCCTTTCCATTATTTGCTTGTGTTACTTGCAGATTTTATTAGCAGACTGAATCCCTGGACTCAGATGTATGCTGTGTTCACCATCAAATTAATATCAATCTTTTCAACACTTCTCTAAAATTGCTGGTAGGTTTCACAGGGTAATTATGAAGAGGGAATTACTGTCAAGTTATCTGGTTCCTGGTAAACCTCATAAATGCTTCGTTGGTAATATATGAGGCTACTTTTTAAGTTAGTTTCATGCAATATAGATTCAAATAGTTTTTTAAAAGTGTGAGCATATTCCATGTGGGTATAACACCATCACCCACACTTTTAGGTTAAAATAATGAAATAATTTTTGACAACTCTCATTTTCCAAAGAATCATATTAACTGGAATTATTTATGTTCTGTCTTTTAATTCTTTATCAATTGAATCCCCTATCAGCTTTTTCCTCTAATCTACTCAGGATTGATGGGTCAGCCTGGGTCATCTGCCGTGTCCTTTATGAATATTTTCATGGTCTTCTAAGACTGTGAGGATTTATATTTACTGCCAGATTTATTAAAAGCAACCCAGCAACTCTTTAAGTCTACTGGACGTAAGTTTTTAAGATTAACTGATTGAAAGAGTATTTATCCAAACTAATTATATTTCAACACTCTGAAGTACAAAAGGTGAATCTTTCAGTTAGCTCTAACTAGGCAAGACTGTACAAGACCCAAATTGTGTGGCCATCATAGATTGTACTGTGTTTTTTCACCACTATCTTCTGTGACATTGAGGACTGATTCCAACCCTGAATTTCCTTCTGAGGAAACCAGAATGGTTTCCAGCAACTTCAGGATACCAAATGCTTGTCATGTGTTCTGCTATCTCTAAATCTGCATTTATGAGATTTGTAGGAGGCAATTGTTAATTTTGTTTGCTGCAGCCAGCTTGCTGAAGAGGAATGGGTAAGAAGGAAATAAATTCAGTATTTGTGGCAGTGTGAAGAAAGTGCAGGAAAGTAAAACATTCATCTATCTTTTGTCATTGAGTCTGCAGTGCTTTGGCTTTAGTGTCATTCATTCCTGTTCTGACAGTGATTGATCTTCTGTTTTGGTGACATTAAAATCATCATGTCTTCTGCTCTTTGAAGACAGGAATTACTAAATACTCTTTACAATATTACTTAACCACACAATCCCTGCAGTAAAGTCATCTTGGCTCTATGTTGATGGCTAAATCATAATTTCATTTATGTAGAGGAAAGATTTTTCTCCAAATCTTAATTCATTGTCAGTCCCTTCAGTTTTCAAGGAAGAAGAGTCCCTTGATGGAAATGAACTCACATTTTTTTCTTCTTCAGATGGAAATTTTAATTGTCACTGACCAGTTTTGACCATACTAATTTTTCTAAACCATAGGCAATTACAATGGGAAAAGCAACAACATTGTGTCTCCTTGAGGTTAGATTTTAGAGCCAGACTGCAGAGGAACTTCAACAGGAATTCCAACCCTAACTCTTCACTTTCATTACTCCTCCTTTCTCTTAAGCTTAAAGCTGAGTTCTGACAGTCTGTTAGCCCATGGCAGTGGGCAGACTGCAGTCAGATGTGGAGAACATGGGGGGGAAAAAAGAAGTGGGAAAAATGACAGTGGCAGAATTGTATTGCTGGAGTTTTGAATATCAGTAGGTGGCAAGTTATATTTCCTCACTGAAAAAAGTTGAAGTTATTATGCCTGGCATATTACTCTCTCAGGGCTGAAACACTGGTCATTTATCTCTTTTCCCTGAGAAAACCTTTTAAATTTAATTTTTTTAAAGGAATTAAAGGTAAAAAGACGTGTATGCCATATTAGGTGCTGGATATTTATTATGGTATATTTGTAGCAAAAAAAGAGTTTTATTTTAAGCAGTGGGTTTCTTAAAATGATTTTGAAAACATTAGTGGACCTTAATGAGTTAAATACTGGTGTTCAGTACTGCACAAGCTTTCTGAGTCACTTTGTGTATTCTGGACAAGGGCTCAAGCAGAATGTTGATTATTAGAACTGCTCTGAGAACAGAGAAGATTTTCAATACTGAGACACAAGTTCAATCTCCTGTTCCTGTTTAAGAAAAGCTGAACTATCTTTAAGCACACCTGAGCAGTCACCTTCCAAAGCTGTGATACAAATTGCATTGCAGCTGAGTTGAGTGGTGGGTTTTTTGTTGGTTTTTTTGTTTGTTGTTTTTTTTTTTTAATGGTATTATGTCCATTTGCTTTTTCTCATAGTTCTTTTTTCCTCCCCTTTTCCACTCTGCACGTTTATGTTTTATTTCAGCATTGGATCTCCAGTACTACTCAGACATGTTCCTAGGAGCCCACACAACATGAGGGAGGTTCAGGAAATTGCACAATCGAGTCCATTAAATAGAATTGCACATCCATAACAAAATCTGACAGCTGTCATTTAAAACTGAGACTTTCTTTTCTGAACAAGTGTTTATTCTGAGACAATATCAAAGATCTTCTCCCATCAAAAAATGTGGAAATAAAGAATACATTGGGAGGTTATTTTAATTTAGTTTAATCACCTGAACAAATAAATGGCTTGGATATTAATCGATTTGTCTCTTAAGTGCCACAAAAGGAAGGACAATTATTCCTATCAACTGCCCCACTCTTCTGTAGCATCAAATTTGAAAAGTAAAATGGGCTTTAGAATTTTATTTTAATTATTCCATCTGGTTCATACAGAAACTCTTTGAGACTAAAAACTCTGTGCAGCACAGGCTTAAAGTTCTACATGACCATTTGTGCTATGTTTGGATTATTGGGACACATTCCAGCACTGAGCTGTGCCTGATTATCTGCCAGAAAATCTGAGATAATCATAGGTAGAACACAGAAAGTTTATTTTCCTCTTTGGGCTTTTCATACTCGCCCCAACTCTCAGGCTGTTTTCATAGGAGAGATATTTTAAGATATGCACTTCATTCAGCTGTGTATTTGTTCCTGTCACTCTCCTCAGTATTGAATTTCATGTCTCTAAATGGTGTGAGTTGGTTTTATTTTCCTCAGTCAGAGCCTTTAATGTTGGTGTTATTGATTTGTGCTCAAAAAAGGAAACAATGAAAGGCTTCTTCAGGATGCTTGAAATCTAATCAATTTTTTTCTTTTAAATTGGAAATATAATATACCTATTACTCTAGAATATGTGTCTCTGAGTGCAAGTGGTTGGAGCATACATAAGAATTTCCTGTTTTATTTGAACTTACAGCCTCAGCATCCAGGTTTTTTTGAACATTAAGGCCCTAAAGTTTAGTAGGCTAACATGGGAGTTTTGAAGTAGTAATTCATGTTGCCAGGAAGGCATTATTGAAGTTAAGTGTTTCACAATATGCTCATTTTTTCAATAGGTTGTGTCATATTTGTAAGTACAGTTCTAGCAGCACATGACAGAATTCTTTAGAGTATGGTCTGAATTTCTATCACTTTCTGCCCAACATGATTTTTATCTTGTGGGTATGATTAATATGCACACTCTAAGTGAGGGAAAACACAAGAGGAAGAAGACAAACAAAAATCAATTTCTTCAGACACTGTCTTAGGACTGTTGGAATATATTTCTGCTTTTGTTTTCATTCAATTTAATCACTAGGGGAAAGAATATATAAAATAAAACCTTTATTATGTGTCACACAGGTAATGAAATAAGGAGATGTACATATAATCAATACAGAAGTATTCAACTCTGAATTTTTGCTTTTACTGACTCATAGCCTTATACTCATTTCTTTAAGGTAAGATGGAATATGCTTATTTTCTGTTCCAAAGTGACTTCTTTTTTTATACTGAAAGCCTAAACAGAAATCTATAAAGATTTTGAGAGCATAGAAAAATATATTTAGATTTCAGTTACTTTTTTGAATAACAGGCTGAATGTTCAGGTAGAAACAGGAGTTACAAATAAATAGAGGGAAGAATGAGGAGTGCATAAATGCCAAAATTTGTAGCTGTTTCTGCCTACTTTGAAAGTGGAAAGTAGGTAGGATTTTCACTAATTTGTCTCCATAAGAAATTAAAAACTGAAAGTTCTTGGCTTTTGGTACTGCAGGTACTGGCTGGGGGCTCTGTAGGGTCTTGGTACCTTCCTTTGGCTGCAAGTTCTGGCTGGTGTTACAGGAAGGGGTATGGAAGAACCCAGCCAGACGTGGCAGGGTGATCATTCCGAGGGAAAATTCTGCTTCTTGCTTAATTTAGGTGACTTGAAATTAAGGAGAGAAGGTATTAATGTGGTGGGAAGCATCATAAAGAACATGGATAAAGAACCCTTGGAAGTTTCACATAACAAACTTTCAAGTTTCTGACATTGGGACTTTATGATGAGGCAAGTGGGATTACATATTAGTGTAACTCCATAATTTTACTTTTTTAATACTATTTTGCAGTACCTGTTATTTTATGCTTTGGTTTTTCTGACTATTAGTCTACATCTTGGTTCTCAGAGTCCCACATTTTACAGTTTGCCACAAAAGGTGCCTTTATTCATTATAAAAAGATCATAGTTTGAGAGCATTCAAAGTATAATGTAACTGAAATAAACAACATATTTCTTCCATCGCATCACAAGAATAGGGTGCATTTCATTGTATATTCCTATTTACTCTATAAATTTTTAGCTGCTTCCTTTAACTGTTCCCATACATCCGCCCACCTTTTTTTTCAAACTGGTATAATATTAGGTATCTACAAAAAATCTCTTTGCAAGCCACAGAGCTACCTGAGCAATAGTTCTTTTAAACATATAATTTGTTCCCTTATATTTTCTCATTTATTATTTTGCACGATTGTCTTATTCTGACACTTTTTATTTTTTGCTAGAAGAGAAACTATAGTGATAGAATTACAACTGCCAGCTCTGCATACATTGTCAAGAAGAGTACACTTTAAACCTCTTTCAAACTTTTCCTTCTGAAAGGAAGAATGTATCTTAGTCCTACAATGACATTTCAGCTCCTTACCATGTGGCTGAGACAATGAGTTGCATCTAAGAGTAAGAAAAGCCTTAAATAACACTAGAGGGTTTTGTTTTGTGTTTGTGTTTTATATAATAGGTGGCAAGGCATGTTTGACATAAGACTGCAGAATGATCAGACCAAGGATTTGGAGTGCAGCTGCACTGATGATATTTGGCAGCCTTATTGACAAGTTCTATCTCCTCAGGCTGATGATTCTTATGGTTTTGCAGTCATTTCTTGCAGTCTGTTTAGGGAGAAAGCTCTTGGTTAACCCTGGCTTTGTCTCCAGCCTCTGACTTTGTCACCTTGTGGGGGCAAACCAAAGCAGAGCCCACTTCAGGCAGTGAGGAGGAGGAGGAGGACTGTCCTGCAGAGCCAAAGGCCCTGTGTTGGCAGCCTGCCCAAGCCTTGATAGATGGGTTGTTTACTAGGTGATCATGAGCTGCTTTTGCTTTTTCTGTTTTTGACTCAAACCATCCAAGAGTATCCTCTGTCTGCGAGTTTTATTACAGTGCATCAACAGCTATTTTTGATCTATGCCCTGGAATGCAGTTACAAAATACTTGCCTAGCCATGGTAACTAATGCTAAGGATACTTAATTTTTCCTTCTTAACTAATTCTTTTCTTTGTCCTTTCTATGACTTCGGTTTTATTTCAACTCTACTAAAGTAGTATCTCTAGTTCTCTTGCTTTTGCAGAATATGATAATTTTCTGCTTCTTGTGTATACTGAAGTAATGTTTCTGGTAACCATTGCTTTGGAGAGGAGGAATACAAGAACCCACACTGGGCCTCTTTTTACTGCTTTGCAATATGACACGTTGCTATAAGGTCAAATATCATATTTCTATATAAGATAGCCAGATTTTCACTTCAACAAAGTATTTTCCTTCACAGTCATTCTCAAAAACTCATTGAAATTCAAATTAAATGAATCATCATATTTGAGATATAAGAAAGGCATCGTTCTGTAAAGATGTGGTTACTGACATCATTGTCCTAAAGTACTTACAACATTTGCAGACCAAATTTGAGTGCAGCCCATCCAAGGCATGACTTACCTAGGACAGCTTCAGGCAGCTGTGTTTCCTTCATCTTTATTCTTCATCTTTCCATTAGTGTCACATAACACAGGAGGTGCTTCATAAGGTGGTCATGGTCAGACATCCCATCCTGGTTATCTGGACACAATGCAGATAACACTGAAGTAATATTTATTAGAGTAATTGCTAATGCATGAATTATTTAATGGGATAATTTTTCCAGCTGTCTGACAGATCTTGTCCATGTGAATTTTGTGATCTAGATCCTGTCCTTACTACCTGAGATCCTTCCTGGGTAGGAAATGCCTGTGTTTGCATTTATGATACCTGTGGCTATGCTGATTACAAGGCCATTACTGAACCACAGAGAAAACTCTTAAAAATAGTTGTCTTATGCCAGGAGGCACATGCATATGACATGTTCAATAGAAATCACAACAATTTTTGAAAACTGCTATTTCTGGGAGATATGCAACTGTTCCTGAGGTAAGCTTGTGTCATTAGGTATATAATTCATATTAAACATCTCATGATTGCTGTTCTATCAAATGATTTTTACTCAGTGGTAACAAATAAAAATGTCAGCCCTGCAGGAGTTATAAGCTTTTTCATTCCTTTAACTTTGTACCACTTAAACTAAATGTTTGTTCTGATGTCCTGACTTTATGAGCAGTTTTGAGGCCATTTGGTCTAATCTGAATTTTGAAAAGGCAGCTGTGCACTGGTGTCTGACAGTTCTCACTGAGCCTTCCTGTCTCGTTGAAATGTTGTGATCTTTAATGTCTGTAGCTGTGCAGTCAGCTGTGACTGAATCTTTACCTGTCCCTCTTCAATGACATGTGGGTTATCCCTTTAGCTTGTGAATGCTAACACTGCAGGTGATTTTGGTTTCCTGCACATAACACTAAATTTGAAGATTCTCTTAGAGAATTTTTAGAGGTTCAGACTTTTCTGATATTTTCTCAAAATGAATTCAAGCAAATTAGCATGTTTTCTTGTGGTGTAATCAAAGTATAAAATTATCTCTGAGAAACATTTAAAATCCAGGATTCAAGATGTGAATTTATCTGTAAGTAACCTTAGGGATACCTTTTTGAAGGAAATAGTTCTTGTTGTTATTTCTTTCAGAAAGGAATGAAAAGAATGCAAAATAATAAGCTTTATACATCCACTTTGAGCATGCTAAAACAAAGAAGAATATTTTCATTGTTTGGGAGCAATGAAACAAACAGACTGTTTCTTCATCAATTATGCAGACCTTTCTGTGCCTGTGGAGAAGCTCACACTTGAGAGCAGAGACTCTGAACTGTGTCCTAGCAGTGCTGACATCTGGGGGGGCTTGGAAGTCTGATGTCATTTCAAATTTCAAACAATTTAACTAGAACTAGAACTAGAACCATCAACACTTCCTTTTGCAACCCCTCCAGCAAAACTCGATCTTAATAAATGAGGTCAGCAGCTGAATATTGAGAAATATTTTCCATTGTCATAGTTTTTTTGTAACCAGTCACTGAAGTACATCTCACGAACTAAATGTGCACCAAAAAAAAGCCTCACCTTTGACATCTGCAGAAATCACGTTGACCTAAAGTGGATTTTTATTTTATCTGGTCAACTTTAGTGATCACAAAGGGAGGTGTGTTTGTTACACAGATTTTATTTGATATTTAAAACATGTTTTAAGTTCTCTATCACACTATGGTACTGGATAGTTTAAAATTACCTTGCCTGACAAGTTTTTAAAGGTATCTCAAGATTTTTATGTTTCAGTCAAAAGGTTTCCATGGTATCTGTATCTTCCAGATATAAGATTTCTCTTTTCATTATATATAACCTTGCCCCCAGTTGAATACAGAAGACTTGGAAGTGTCTGCTGCAATGAATTTTGTTACTTTTATAGCTGTGTAGCTTATTTTAAATTGTAAAGAAAAGTTAGGGGGCTTTTTTTCTCATCAGTTATTCCTCAAGCTGGAGATAAATAGTGCATGCTCTTAAGTGTCTCATATGCAAAAAAAAAAAAAACAACAACAAACAAACAAACCCCAACAAAACAAACCCCAAGGAAAAAAAAAAATAAATCTAAAATAATAAATGAAAACTAAAGTTCTGTTTCTTAATCAGGAATCAACTTTTTGGTCAAATGACATTTCTTACATTCCATTATATTAAAGGATTAAAACCCTGCCAAGATTTCTTCCTCCTCTGATTGAAAACTGAGTTAGTGGCAGTAGCCTTGCTATGAACATTCTTTTTTCTAGCAGTCAGTCTGCTTTGAGGAATTAGATGTAAGATTAATTATATTTAAGGTTAAACCACCTAGTGTAAGACATTCACAGAGCAGAAGACTGCTACATTATAGAACAGATTAACTTAGCCAATTTTACTTTATTTGGTAGGAAAAAAATCTCAGTACATTATTTGGACTAAATTTGTTTCAACATTTGAAGTAATGAGAATTATTGTTTGAAGAAAGGAAAATTATTCCATCTCAAATCTTGAGAAGGTATTACTCAATTAAAATAAATTTCTTGTGTAACAAGATTACTTAAGGACTGAAATGTAATCTCTATAATTATTTTCCCTTTTCTTTTCTAAAATCCCTTCTTGTAATATTTAAGTGGCTGGAATATTTTTTCATAGCTAGATACAAAAAAAATACACCTTGTTTTGCTGTACTGTAGTATGTCAGATAATGAGTTTAGGATATTTAAACATTTTGACATGATATCTAAAATGATAGCTTCAAATAAGCAGCTAAATATTAAATCTCACTATATACAATTAAATTGAGTCCTTTTAATACAACACAAAATATTAGTTAACTTGAAATTAATGATCTGAACCAATCATAAGATACTGACCCAACAGAGAAGAGAGAGGGTTTTTTTCTCTGCCATTAAAAAATGGATATGCTAGAGCCACTCTAATTATAGATTATAACTAAAGCTGTGCTGAGATTTGAAACTACGTTTTTTTTAAGATTGAGTGTATAGAACTGTGGGAATAGTTTATCTAAACTATATCAAATAAAAACTATACTTTATATAAAATGTACTTTGACAATAGTAGAGGCTTCAAAAACTACCTACTGCTCTGCCATGAGTGAAACCTTCACAGATGTGTGAGGTTCTTCTGCAACCAAGTCCTATAATGCCGATGTTTTTTACCAGCTAATTTTCCTTTTTTAAATTACTTTCCACATTTAGTTAAAATAAATACCTTTAATTTAGAATCTACAGTCATTTGTGTGCTATGATCCTTCAGAACACTGTGTGTGGTGTTGCTCACAAATACTTTCCTGTGCTTCCACAGTGAAATGATTGGTAATTTCTGGTTTTCTTTTTCTTTCATGGGACAAAAAAGAGCATTACAAACACGCTTTTTAAGAGATTAATGCTTTTAGTCAATAATGGCTGTATCCTCATGAGTCCTCAGTAACTGAGACAGAAGAAAGGAAAAGGCTGAGGTTTGTTTACTGTGTGAAGTTGCATAATTATTGTGTGACTAATGGGAAGAATTGTGCTCAGTAGGACTGACTTTAGAAAAATTTGACTTTCGTAGAGTTTATTTACTCAGTCTGCATTAACTTTCCCTGCCATTAATGTTGGTTTGAAAAGCCATTATTTTTCCTCTTAAGACTGCAAGTTGCTAAATTACAGTTGATAAAATGTGTGCTTTGTGTATTTTTACGGTATCAGTCAACATTAAGAAAAGTTATCCAGAAAGATTTGAAACCTAGACAGTTCTGCCTGAGGGACTGTAGGAGGACTGCTGAGGGCAATGTCTTGGGAAGGTCATTAAGAGGATTTCAAGGATTAAACCCCCTTTTTTTTTTTTTTTTTTTTGTCTGGGTAGAGATTAGTGAGGAACCTGCCCACACCAGTGGGCATTTGGTGTAATCAAACCTGATTTTGGAGTTCCCTTTGTGTTGTGGAGGCAGCTGGACAAAAGGCAGCTTAGCACCAAGCCTGCCTGGGTTATTCTGTGCCTGGCCCAGCCAGAACAAGCTGGCACAGGGAAGGCTAACACATTCTGGAGAAAAAACAAAACCCAAGAGGGGGGCTTGGGAATTAAAGTCTAAGGTCAAGCAAGAAACAAAATAAGATGTCATATTCACATGGATACACCAAAGCCCCTAAGGACAGACAGAGGAATATACATACAGGTTTAAAATAGCAGTGCTTTAGTTGATTTTTCTCAGGTACCATTCTCATTTGTTCTTGTTTTGCAAATCTAGATTTAAGCTAAACAGGACAGTGTATGCTGCAATCATGTGAACAGTACAGGAGAAGAAGGTGAGATGGTGTGGTGGTTCTGGTTATTGACAAAACCATGACATTCTCATGCTAAGGAATATCTGTGGTAGTTGGGGAGTGGGAGAAAGTTTGCCAAATCATGAAGAAAACTACTAAAGGAAATGCTAGATAGTCATAGAAAAATCTTTAAAAATAGAAAAAATGAAAATAAAAATGTCAGCTATAATGTTACAGAGAAGAGGCAGAACATGGCTGTAGAGTCACAGAATGTTTTAGATTGAAGGGAACCTTTAAAAATAATCTTCTTCCAACTCTGCCTGCAATGGGTAGGGACATCTTCCCCTAGATGTCTTCATTGGAGACGTGCTCCAAACCTCTCTTTGTCTTTGTGATCCTTCACTGGATTCACTCCAGGAAGTCCATGTCTTTCTTCTGTTGGACTTCAGAACTGGGCCCAATATACCAGGTGGGTTCTTAGAAGAGCATCCTAACAAATTGTTTCATTTTGGAATTTTGAGGTGAAACGTTGTCTTCTGGTTTTCAGATTTTCAAAATCCCTGATGTTCACTGTGGTTTTAATATAAAAGGTCCTCCAGACTTCTATCTCTAGGGCACCCAGAATTTTTTTTTTTTTTTTTTTTTTTTAAAAGGAATATTGTGTAGCTTTATTACTGGGCCAGTGACATAACTGGAGTCATATGTTGACTCTCTTGTCTGTTATTGCTGAATCCTTATCTAAAACTTAGACACATCCTAAAAAAGAAAAAAAAAAAAATCATATGGGGTATAGTTTCATGTCCTTGTTTAAGCTGGACCAGTGAAATTCTGGAAGTGTCTGAAGAACCATAGGCAGTGATGTAAATGTAGTTGGTACTGGATAATATGGTTTATAATCTTGTCTTTTTAGATCATTCAAAAGAGATTAGCTTGGGCTCTAGTGGTATGTGCTGACATGGAGTAAAAACTTAAGAAAATATCAGTTAGAATTCTATAGGCTTTGAAACTACAAAGGAATTTTTTAATATATATTCTTTAGAATTAAAACAAACAAACAAAAAAACCCCAATAAACAAAACTATTCTAAAAAAAAAGTGCCCTGTTTTGAGAAAACTTGTGTGAAGATACTGGGAGCCTACCTGATCCTGATAATGATGCTGATAATAATTGACATTGCTACAAATAAATTCATCTGTGTCTAGAATAAAAGTGTTTTTACATGAATCTTCTCTCTAATTATATGTGCAGTTTCAGCTCACAATGCAACAATCAAAGTTACTGTGAAAGGCCACCAAAGGTGATGGATCTATTCATATGATTTTCTAATTGAAATCAATGTAATCTTTTGGTATACTCTGTTGGTAACATCCAATGAAAAATATCCCCAGCCTTAGGCTGGACAAGTAAATACCTAAGTCTCAAACATTCCTCATTTTACTGTATGCATTTTTCTTAGTTTATTTAAGACTAAAATCTATAAGCTAAACAATCATTCCAAACAAATGGTTTCTTTATTTTTTCCTGATACTTATTTGGAAGAAACTATAAAACTATCAGAAAACCCTTAGTCTGTGAAGTTGATAAGAATATAAATTTTTCTGGAGATAGAAAAAAGTTTGTGTATCAGGAACAACCCTTGTTCCATTTTGGAATTTGCCATCCAAATTCAATGCCATTGAATTGGGTTCTATGTATTTCAATAAAAGTGGATTGGATGTAAACTCTGAAATCTATTAATTGGTATTTTCAAAGTCAGACCTTATATTTATGATATCCTGAGCTTTTGGATCTTTCTGTCCAACTCTAATTTAAAATGGTTGATGATATTAAAGTGTGAATATTTTTCACACTTTTTCCCACATCATAAATTTTTAAAATTCTATATTAAAAAATATGTAACAGTTGTTTATTGAAAAGGCTTCCAATGAAACACAGGAACACTGAGCATTCAAGGAAATGTTTTTTGATCTATATCAGCCCTGTATCTTTTGGAGAATACAAGTTTTTAAACATTCTCTTAAAACTTGTTAGGTTTCTTTACAACCAAACCATTTATTGGAAGTTTGTTCCAGAGCTAAACATATTTGAAAACTTTATTATGAATGTTTTAAATTAATATATACTTAAGAAGTTCTTGATCCTTGCTTCTATGGAGTACACATGAACAAAATCATAGAAAAATTTAGGTACTGCTGGGGATGTGTAGATCAGCTTCCTACCCAAAAACCAAGATTTACTTAAAAGTTGGGTCTAGTTGCTCAGAGCCCTGTCCCACAGAGTTTTGAAGATGTCCAAGATGGACATCCCCAACTTTAACCTGTACCTGTACTCTCATTTTTAGAGAATATTTTCCTTGTATCTGAAATTACCTTTGCTGGTGCAAGCTGTGATGGTTGTATCATATCTTTACATTGCCTATGTCAAAAAAGATTCTGGCCTTTCTTTCTCAATCCTTTCCCCTTTAGATATTGGAAGACTTCAATTATATCACCCTTTGGGTTTTCCTTCTCCATTATGCCAACTCTGATTCTTTGGTCACATCTGTGTTGAGGCCTGCAGCTCCCTCAGACTGCCTTAGGGGCTCTCTGCTGGCATCTCTCCAGTTTTCAGTCTCCTTTTTGTAATGAAAACCCAGACAAGACACAGACCTCCAAATGAGTCCCACATGAAGGACAATATTTACATCCCTTCATTCTGTACAGTCTGGGAGCTTGCATTGTAGAATTTCAGATTACCTACCCAGTCATAATAAGCAGCCAATTTTTTCACTTTACTAAGGTAAGTGAGCCAAGTATTAACCTCTCAGAAGGTAAATTCTGTCAATGCATAAAATTTTGTGCATTCCAAAGGATTCCAAAGAAGATCACAGCAGCCTTATTTTTCTTAGAAATACTCATACTTCGGGATCATGTTCACATCATTATGCATCCTTTGCATCAATGGTACCCACTTTCTGGTCTACTAACCTCTTCCCTCTTTCTTTGTGATTTTCAACTATTGTATTCCCCCATCATCTGAGAGAAGCTGAAAATCTCACAGGAAGTTCCTTTCCTATTTATCTCAAGCTCATGTCATACAGGAAGAATTTTATGCCCGTGCCATGTTTTACTGACAATGAATTTCAGGTCTGGATCATCAGCAAATGTCATTGTTCTCACTTTTTCATGCTAAAGTCTTAGATAAAAGGAGTATGTTGTCTGATCTGTAGATCTGACTTTGTCAGTTTCTCTTTCACTATAAGTTGTTACACCAATTTCACCTGGTTTTTAAAGCTTGCTGGATGTGATACAGAACTCCCTACTTGTGATCTACAGAAATCTCCTGGGTTTGCCTCATCATGCCACCTTTCTTAATTTTGAATTTTTCAGAGTGGCCCTTGTTTTGTGTGTGTGTTGTAAAAAAGCTTGAAGTGTAACTTTTTCTCTAATTAGTAAAAATACGAATCCACCTCATGCATTGAAGAGAAAAGTTTGATTTTTCAACTAGTCCACAAAATAAAAATCTAAAAATCTAAATATTGTGCATAACTCATATTGAGGTGTGCAAAACTGAATGATTATCTGTTACAGCCATAAAGTTGGTGAGGATTTCAGGCAGAAGTGATGGATGACAATTGTTTTAAAATAGCAATGATGCTTTGACAAGCAGCCCTGAAAACATAATGGATTTTAGAATAACCCTAGTCTGGTGATGCATTGATTTATTATTTTCTAAAGGATTTGTAATTTATATATTGAATGGAAATTAAATAATCTCAATGAAATTAGTATTACTTTAGCCATTTAAGGCTTTCCTTTTCTTTTCCCATGTAATAGATAAAAACAATTTAAAAAAAAATAAATATTAGAGAAACAAAGGCCTTTCATGTGGTAAGATTACATCAAAGTGCTTGCTAGAAGAATGAAAGAATTTGAGACATAATTGAAAAATAAAAATGAAAGGGACTTTCCATAGAATAGTTAGGAAATAATGTTCATGGCTTTGGAGTATAGGAAGCAATAAATGGCTTTCACGGGTGATTAAATGCTGAAACAAAGCTAAGATGTTTGATCACCGTACAAGTAATTTATTTCAACACTATGAAACATGATTCCTATTATAAGACAAGATAAAAGAAGATACAACAATATTTTTCTTCTCTTGCAAAGGTTGGTTGGAAGAATTAATAATGGGAAGACCAGATGGCTTAAGGGACACGCAGTGGGCTCGACTGTTCTTTTAGATGTTGAACATATCAATAGCAAATAACCATTAGTATCATCTGTTTTGCTACCATATGCAAAATCAGTCAGTTTTATCAGTCCATTTCTCATGGTAAGTGTTCACAGCCTCAAAAGTCAGCTTTGTGGTTGACACATTTGGTCCTCTCTTGGCAAAAAGACTAAAGAATGCAATGACAGTGTCAACCGGGAGTGAAGTAAATGAATTTATAAACCCAGGCTTGTGGAATTAGGTGTGCAGTTGCCCACATATATTTGCAGACTAACAGACCATGTGTAAACACAGATGTAGTCAGGCTTCAGTTCATCTCACTTAAAATTTTGGCTCCTGTCCTGTTTTCTTTTGGGAATTTAACTGTTTGAAAGTACTCTTCTATACAATTGAATATCCAAATACCTGAGCAGTGAAACACAACCAGGAAACTTCAGCACCATAAACCTCATAGTTTAAGCCTGACAGAAAGCTATATAGCTTTATAAGGAAGGCTATTCAGGAGGTTGCAAATCAAAGAGGAAAAAGGTTAAATTTAAAATTCCAAAGCTCTTTGTCATTATAGATGCTGACAGTAATTTAAGAAATACTTTAATACTGTGTATTTTATACAATTTCTATTACTAAAGAAGTCCAGTGTTGAACTTTCCAAATTATAAGAATCTCTCCCATGTAAGTAATCAGAACTGTGTGCAGAATCTTAATGGCCAATTTTATACACACTCATGTTACTACTCAGTACTGTTAATTATTCTATCATATTTGCATACATTAATGTCTCTTACTCAGTAGAAATGTTCTTTTACAGGAAAATGTATTAGCAGGGCTACCACATTTCCTCTCCTCTACTTTCCTGGGGCAAAAAAAAGATTTTTCTTGCTTTTATGTAGTTTATTGTCTTTTGGTTTGTACTTTCTTTAAATGTGAAATTTCTTTATGGCTTCTCTACTTGCACTTTAGTTGCAGTCATCCCAAGGCTGTAAATATTGTGTTTTGTGGTTTTGGCTGTGACTTTTCTTGTCAATTGGAGAGGGACTAGAGTTTTCTATGTGAAAACCAACCTTTTCTTTAAAAACGGGGGATTTTCTTGTAAGTAACAAACTTTGACACTCAGTGTAAGTAGCATTTATCTGATTCTTTAGTCTAGAAACTCTTATTCTGCACATTAGATGTCCTACTGTAGTGGGGAAGACAAGTTTTCTTAACTCATAGGTCTGTGCTTGGAGTAACTTCTACTTTGTGTGTCTAACTAATCCTGGCAAGTACCAGAACCCGGACTGTTGGAAGCATTTCCTCACTTCTTATCTCTTCCAAAACTTCTGATGAGCTTAAAACTGACAATGGAGATAATGAAGCTATGGGTGCTATAGATACATCATAGAGTAAAAACCCTTGAGGTAGGTTATAGGCTGCTGCTGTGCCCAAGATCCAACCTGTCCTCAAAGACAAAAAGTAAACGAGAGGCTATAGAAGCAGAAATAAATAAAAATAATTATAAATGAAAAAAATTAATTTGAAAAATCCCAGAAATCCCAGCAATATCTTTCTCTCATTGTCTATTCTCTTCCTTTTTTAAACTACAAATGCAGTATAACATGTACATGGCTCAACCTTTATCTCAGCAGGCCAAAATGATTTATATTGTGCCTTTTCAGGTATACTTAGTGCTTTCAGTTGTGTTTGTATATTTAATACTTTTCTGTCATCTCTAGCCTTGACAGTTTATCTATACATCATTTAGCAGTGACAGATTCTCTTGTTAGGTGACTGCAGGTTTTTACCTTATTGCATCTCAGCAATTTAATTTTTTAAAAATAATTTTCTGGATTAAATTACATCAAGTGAAAGACGTTTGGAGTAGTGAATATAATCTTACCTATATGATATGCAGCAATATAATAAATTCAGAGTGTGCTTTGTTAGCAGCTTTTAATTGTGTACCTTACATTCATCAATAGGGAGCATACAGAGCACCACCTCTGTAAGGCTTATAAAACAACAAACAAACATATGAAAACATTCAAAATATTTGCAGTGAGTCTACTGAAATTTTTGAAACCATCTTTAATCCAGATCTCAGTTTGTCATGAAGGCTGAGACAAAGAAGCAGAAGGGGCAGTTTTTTAGATTCAGTTCACATGGCAACGTATTTCTATCTAAAGCACCTTTCAGAGCAGGTGGTTACTGTGAGCAAGTTAATGTGTAGGCAACTGGGCATTGGTTGTGGGGGGATATTTACATCCCCTCCCCAGAAATGTGTCATTTACACAAAAATGTTAGAGCAGTGAGCTCTGTAGACACTTTGACTCGTGTCCAAGTCCAAAATTTCAAGAGGTCCTGGAGTACCAGAGAAAATATAGAAGAAAGGAAACCTCACTGGCAAAATATTGGTGGGAAAGGGCTAAATTTACAGAGATTCACCCTGTATGTAGCACTTGATGGTTTGAGTTGTGTGATAATAATTTTTTCTGGGAATCTCAGCATTGCAAGCACCCAGCATTGCCACACACAGCCCATGGCTTCCAGGGGAGCAGTCCTGGAATCCTGCCTTGCAGCAGTTCTGATTTAACCAGATTGAAGTCTAATTTTCTGTTCAGGTTCCTGTGGTAGATTAGTATCTCAGTTTTGGTGCTCAAGGACATCTCAGCTTTCAGTTCTTCCTTGCAGCCTCTAAACAAAGATGACATTCATACTTGGGGAGTTCTGACATTCAGACTTATTATGAAATCCTAATTGGAAATGATTATTTCTTAAGAAAAAGTAAACTCCACAAAAGAAATAAGAGGATAATAGTGCAGTACTGTGATGGCTTAATTAATGTTAGGTTAACCTTAGGATGTCTTAAATGTCATTTTATATTGGCCACATTCAGGCTGAGCTGGGGTTTTAGCCCACAGCTATGTGCAGTCAGTGAGTGGGCAGAGCACTGAGACTGTTCTGCCTGAGAGTCATACTGCAGTACTCCAGAACCCCTTCTTCTTCTCCCAGCACCCCATGGCCCAATTGAGGTTTTATTTTCTTCCTTTTCAACTTTTGCTGTTTCTCAGTAGTTGCCCATGGCTAATGAAGAGGCTGGCAGATAGGCATGGAAACAAGTTTGAGTAACTGAGAGAAGAAGTTACGTTTAATTATAATATCTAGGTTAGGTGCTGGTGTTTGCTTTGTTTGTTTATTTATTTATTTGTTTTGTCTTACACAGCTCTTTGCAAATATTTGATACCTAATAATAGTGCTTAGCACTGTTACAGTATTTTCAGTTTTCACAGCCCTTTACAGACATTTATCCTAATAAATATCCATTTAGTCTAATTTATCCTAACTGTCTCCTACAATGAAGTGGCAGTTCACATGGAACCTTGTGTCCTCAGGGCCTTCCCTTATGCTTTGCTGCTTGCCCTCAGAGACCTATATATACCCCAATCCCCCCCAAATCTAGTGCTACTTCTCTTTTTAAAAAATGCTGAGACAGAAGGCTGAGATTATGCACAATATTCTTATTTTCCAGTCTATATCCTTAAGTTTTACTTGCCCTGTAATATGTTGTTTCCCCAATCACTACTTCTGATAGATTTTTCCCACATGAAGCCCAGAGCTCATGTCTTGCATTGACTGCACCAAAGTTACTGTCACTTGGATGAGTCTTCTCTAAACTTTGAGTTAAAGCAAGAACCTGCACACTATTTTTTCTGGTGCAGCAGTGCCAATCAGACACAGGGAAGATGACAAGGCATTCCTTTTTTTTTTTTTTTTTTTTTTCTTCTGGATGAAGGCAAGCTGCCATATGAATCTCTGTGGATCAATAAAGCACAGTTTATGTAAATCACAACAGCTATCTGCCTCAAATTAAACAAAGGGATCAGGTCCAACACTCCATACTTTAGTGGCCCTTTCCATTTTGGGCATAGAGAAAGTTTCTCTAAGCAGCTGAGAGCTGTACTCTTGCTTCACCTTGGGACTCTGGCAAGTTCGGGTGTGCAATAACCTGTTTTTTTCCTCATCTGTGGCCTAGGTCAGAAAGTAATGTCTGCAGTATCATTTGGATGAATCCATTCACATTTCCCTGTGCTGTTTTGGCATCTTATCCATAAAACCAGGGCTCCAAACTAGAGTAAAAGATAACAAAATATGCATGTCATTTCACTTCCATTACCATTTAAGTCTTGTGATGTGTTTCTCTATCAGATGACATCTAATGACAGTCTTTATAGTCAGCCACTATTTAGTTTACTGTATCTTAGACACGAGATCATTCCTGCAGTCCCTTTGAACAGTTATGCACTCATTACTGTTAATTTATTGGTTTCAGACAACAAAGGAACAAGCAATATATGTAAAGCTGACCTTACAATCTTGAGCTGGCACGTCTCAGCTCAACTTGAAAATCTCTGCACTGTCTCCTATTAACAGCTTGTTCTGAGCTCAGAAAACTTGTTGAAATAAGGAGCTGAGACAAACCTTTCTCCTAGCCCATTCTCTCTGGCCCTGTAAGAGCAAGATCCCATAACTAGAAATGCATTAGGAAGCAGCAAGAAGTTTGCTTCTCCTTCCTGAGGCAGACCATTTCTAGGAAGCAATGTGGATGCTTTTCATCCACAATAAAGAAATAGATGAAGAGCAGTGACTTTTGTCTGAGCCTGAGTAAGGATGACCTTCAAAGTGAGTCTTAAATGACACTGTAGATATAAATGAAAATATCTGAGGAGTATTTTATAGGGCATGAAAAGCTTAATATGTCTTCAAAATAATCTTCAGAAATGCAAGAGCATAGGGCAAAAAGAACACAGGAATCACAGAAGTCACAGAATCTAAGACTTTGCCAGTGTAAGAAAATATCATAAATGTCCTTACAATTTAAACTCCATATTAAAGTGAACTGGGATTTTTCAAATAATTGCTTAGGATTTTTCTTGCTTTCAGAACACAATCATATGAATAATGAAACAGAAATATGTCTAATATGAAAATATGTAGTCAACAAAGAGAAAAAAAAAAAAGAGATTATTCTTATATAACTAAGTAGTTATTAAGGTGCTGCACCTTTTAATAAAAAACTAGATTATTTTTAGAGCTAACACAAAGTAACAAAACCTCTTTAACAAATTCTCCTTAGGAGATTGTTAGAGTTTTAATCGGTTTCTTGTACTTAAACTCATTTTCCCAGCATGATGTACACTATCTGTGGGAGCTTTTCAGAAGAAATTCACACTATGATTATGGCACCAGCTATTTCAAGTAAAAACATTGTGAAATGTTACTATTGTTTGGGCAGTTGGAACTGAAATGATTGAGTGAAGGATGATAGTTATGCTGCAGGCTAATTACATGGCTAATGTCTTTGCTTTACATATCAATAGATGCTCCTAGAGATGAGCAATAACTGAGACTCCATTATCAGTCCAATACAATGCACTTAAATTAGCCACCATTTATGAATACTATTAAAATAAGAGCTGGCTAGTGCTTAGTGATGTTGCACTTGACATGTTTTTTTGTTGTCAGTCTGTAGATAGTGCATATGGCACACTAGGGAGTTTTGACATAGCCAGAGAATATGTTTTTACAATGTTTTGCTATTAACTTTATATTGATTGAAATCACACAATTTCTCAGTGAAGCGTGAGATCAAAAAAGTCCATCAGAGAAAAAAAAAGTCCAACAGACAAAAGGCATTAGAGCTGAATGTTTGCTTTGCAAATGCTGTATCCATTCATGCCAAATCATAGAATGTTTTGGGTTAGAAGGCACCTAAAAGATTACCTATTTCCACCCCCCCTGCATGGGCAGGGATGGACACCTCCCACTAGACCAAGTGGCTCCAAGCCCCATCCAGCCTGGCCTTGAACACTTCCAGGGATGGGGCTTCCACAGCTTCTCTGGGCTACCTGTTCCTGTGTTTCACCACCTTACAGTAAAGAATTTTTCCTAATTTCTAACCTAAATCTATCCTCTTTCAGTTTAAAGCCATTTCCTCTTGTCCTGTCCCTTAGGCTTTCCCTGGGTAAGTGGTTTCATAGCCAAATGATGCAGCTCATTGGAGCAATGCCAGTGGGTCCTCTGCTTCAAATTTTGGACTGGAAGATCCTAAATTGACCAAATTTTCAGCTTGAAAGTCAAACTAAAGGAGGTTACCCCATATCTGAAAGAGCTTCCCATAAGTTTTTATGAGGACTTAAGGAATTATTTTGCTTGAGTGAAAGGCTTACAACAGATTTTATGTCAAACAAGATGTTGTCTCTTTGGCATTGCCACTGATTTCAGTCTGTGTGGGAAAAATACACACAAATGTCATATAGGCTGCACATGGATTAAAAAGAATTATGTTTTGCTGACGATATTCCTCTTCTAAGTGGTAGCTTAACTGTTTGAAAGCAAAGATTAAAAAGGTGGGATTAATTAATTATTGGAAATCACAGAATTTTTACTGGGCTGTTGTTCCTGCTCTCTCCCCCTGCCCCTTCTCTTGGGAAGTATCATACAGGATACTTCTCATCTTTGAATGTCAAAACCAATGGTGATATCCAGAACTGATTAATATCTGGTGACAGCAGGCTTTTTGCACCTACTTACACATCTAGTCTCCAATAGTATAAAATTTATAGACCAAACTACCAGTCTTCAATACAAATAAAATTTTGGCTGTGCTGTATAGCTGTGTAAGCTAAAAATACCATAAAGTGTGTTGTCAAATTTCAAAATGCTATCTGAAGCAAATCCTTCAGAAGATATCTAATTAAGTGTAATCAGTTTACAGCAAATGCTGAGACTCATTACACTTCAGCTCTTCACCTGAAAAGTAAACAAAAAGATGATGGAGTGTAGTCCTAAGGAAAAGGACTCAGGGGTGTTGGCTGACAAGAAGCTCAATGTGAGCTGGCAATGTGTGTTAGCTGTCCAGAAAGCCAATGTGTCCAGGGCTGCCTCAAAAGAAACATGGCCAGCAGATCCAAGGAAAGTCCTTCTGCTCCCTTGAGATCCCACCTGGAATACTGTGTCCAGCTGTGGAGCCCACAATACAGGAAAGACATGGAGCTGTTGGTACAAATTCAGCAGAGGGCCACAAAGTTCATCAGAGGGCTGGAACAGCTCTGCTCTGGAGACACACGGAGAGAGTTGAGGCTGTTCAGCTTGGAGAAGAGAAGGCTCCAGGGAAATCATACAGTGGCCATTCTGTACCTGAAGGGGCCCCAGAAAGCTGGGGAAGGACTTTAATTTTATGAGTGTGTAGTACTAGGACAAGGGGCAATGGCTTTAAACTGAAAGGGTGTAGACTTAGGTTAGAAATAAGGAAGAAATTCTTCACTGTGATGGGGGTGTGACATCAGAACAGGTTGCCTGGGGAAGTTGTGGCTGCCCCCTTCCTGGAAGTGTTCAAGACCAGGTTGGATGAGGCTTGGAGAAGCCTGGTCTGGTGGGAAGTGTCCCTGCCCATGCAGGAGGGGTGAAACCAGATAACCAGTCTCTGATTTTATGATATGTGTTTGAAGAATGCAGCCTGAGCTTTCCCTTGCTACCTGTGGTACTGGGCAGAAAAAGGAGTACATATTAAAAAACATCAAAATAATTGTTCCATGGAACAGCACAAAGCAAGGAGAGGTGCAGAGAGTGATGATACACAAACAGTATTGTGAACCTCTCCTTAAGAAGTGAAAAAATGCACACAAGGGAAGAACCTTTATATGTGTAGTTTATACATTGTAATTTAATACTAATCTTTGTGTAAGAGTGATGGAGCTGGATGATTAAATTATCTTTTTTTAAATATTGTAATTAATTCTTGCATTGTGTTTTGTTTGTTTATTTGTTTTTTATTTTTATACTACATTAGAGATACTTCAAGCAGCAAGGCTTCAGTGATGTTAAACACTCACCCGTTAAATGTTTGCAGTTGTGATCATCTTGTTTCACTTACAGGAGCTGATATTAATATCAATTGATTTCATTCTGTTTCTTCACATCAGTTGTATTTAAGAGATTGATTCTGTTTTAATCAGCTTTGTGTCATACTTATAGATAAATATGGCTTGTGTGTGAAAGCTTACTGGCTGGCTAGGATGCTCAGAGCACAGCAACTCATCTTGAATCCAAAATTGCAAGTGTGTGTTCCATCCTTTACACCGTGCCTAAGTCTCAGGTAGCAGTTAAATGTCAATAACTTGTGGTATAAATGTCAATGTAGGAGTAAATGCAGAAATATCCCTTATCCATTTGCATCTTAAACTGCATGCATAAGCCTGAATTGGGTTACTTTATTTCTAATTCACCTAAAAATCTGTGCAAATGCAAAGCATTCTGGTTTTATTTTAGCTGTTAAGAAAGCTAGAGCAAATTGTTGAACCTCCTATGACTGCACTCCTAGGAAAGACAATCCATACCTTTTTTTTCCAACATCTCAAGTAGAAGGGAAATATCCCCTGGAAAAACCCAGGTTCGATAAGATCTCAGTAACAGAAAGAGAACCCACTTCCAACTTATGTATTCCAGAAAAAAAAACCCCTCTATATAAATATGCTACTCTGGCACAAATGTTTATGCAGGAATTTATTCAATAGGTACAATGATCGATTTACCAGAAGACCTAAATTGTAGACTGAAAAACCTTCTCTGAGAAGACACTGTAAAATCTCCCACTGTCAAGACTCATATGCCTTCTTTATACTTTTTAATTATTAGTAGAAAATCACCTTCCTAAATATGACAGAATACTGTTTTATCTCTGTCAAGTTTAAGAGACTGATTTTGTAATAGTGCTCCCAGACTAACTAAAAGTTATGGTCCTTTGAAACTTTCTGTCAACCTTTTATATCTTCTTAGTTTGTGAATAACATTTGGTAGTGGAGATTGCACAGACAAGGAAATACAGAAAATATTAATGGCACTTTGGGAACAGTGAAATGACAACATGGTTGTAGAGCTGGTGTGTTTGTCCCTTACAAAATTAAATTTTTTTTTAATGCTGAATTGACTCTGTTCCTTCTCTCTGCTTACAAAAGAACTTTTAATGTTATGGTGTTTTATACTGCTTTGGCATTTCCATCACCATTTTTTATGGTATATTATTCTTATAATGCTTTGTAAGCTGCATAGAGTTAACCAGGACACGTTCATAGCACTGAGCTTTCTAACAAGCAAATAAACAGATTTAGAATTAGATGAAACATAATAGCAATAATTTTTTTAACAATTTATTAGGCTTTTGGAGAATCATGGTTTCACTCTTGAAATCATGGTTGTTCTCCCATTTTTAAAGTTGATGAAGTGCTGAACTATCCTGACAGATATCTGCATCTTTTCCTTGATGAGCAGATTGGAGTGTTGCTCACTTTAAAGTCCTGTTATAAGTGCATTAAACTATTTTCTCCACTACTGTGTAGCATATTTAAATCAAAGATTAGCAACAGTTTATTTCAGCCCACAGAGCAGTCTCTTACCTGAGCCAGTGCTGGAAAAAAATCCTTCTTTAACTCACCCCAGACAAGATTGCTTTTACTTTGTTGAAGACTCATTTCTCTTCTCTCCTTTTCACAAATGGCAATACAGCCTGTACAGATCATCTCTAAAACATCCAGGGATTTTCTTTGTTCACAAAATCAGTGTAAGAAAATGACCTCTGCAGTCCCCTGGATTTGGAGGTTCCTGGTGCTACTTAAATGTGTTTATTGCTTATCTTTGCTTATCTCATATCTGGTTGTTCTATGCCCATAACCCTATAGCTATTAAACTTTGTGTATCAGCTGCCCTTTCATAACACAAAGGTGTCCCACTTCATGCCTGGCTGTTGAAAAAGCTCTCCTAAGTTCTTTTATGCCTTCAGAGCAAAATTTGCATCTGGATTTGCCTCTTTGTTTCCCTGGAGCAACTAGGAAATTCCTATTTGGACAATCTTGCTTTCTGGGTTTGACTTGGGAATGTATCCTTTCCCCTTAAGACTGTTAGGTAACTCTCTAAAATAAATTTATAAGTTTCTTGAAATAAAGTATGTATACTGCTACTGAGGAAGTAAAGCTAAGCATGTGTCAAAAAAACCTCCCTTGACATCAGAAAACTCCAGCAAATAGAGAACTGAGTCTTGAAGTCTTAGGAATGGAAAGAAAAGAAGGATTTAATGCAACTCTCTTGATGGTCAACTGCAACCTTGCTGCCTGTAATTTGATTATAATATAATCTTTATATAAATGACTTTAATATAAATGTAAACAAATGCTATTATAACTATATTATTTTTTTAGACTTTTTTAACACTCCAGTCAGAATACTTCATTCTGTGGCAGATAGAAACTGTGTTTTATGGCCTTTGTTTATTAATTTACATTCACAAGACACTAAGCTCACTCAGTAGCTGTTTTTTCTTTTTTTTTTAAACTGACATCAAAAATGTTTGTGGCCACAGTTTTATTATGTGCTTCACAGCCTTTGTTTTTTACATTCAGTTCCTTTTAAAGGATTTTTCTAGTAAAAGAAAATAAATTGATGGCCTTCAGAATCCCTTCCTAGATGGAAAGACTTAATGGTTTTACTTCATCTTTCAGCGAAGCATTATAATGAAATCCACACTAAAGTTTCAAATAATTTCAAAGCTGGTTGTATTGAGCACATAGTCAGGATAATTGAGGAGAAATACACCTATGTGGTTTTCCTTTCCTGTACCTATTATACCTGGAAACACATTCCTGTCTGTCTCTTCCTACACCTAAGAAAATTATCACTACCAACATGTTATACAGCTGTATACAGAGTATGAATTCCTGGCATAGATAAGTGCTTTAGTTTATCTGAAATATTTTTGGTAAGTAATGAATTCAATATGAGGTTTAAATTTTTCTGAATTGACTTTCTGACAACATTACCACTGATGCACACTATATAAAGTTTTAAGTTATTTTTTTAATTGTGCTTTCCATGTGATGCATACTTGGGGAGTAGTACTGTTGCTACTCTGGTAAGCAACTCTTGGTGCTCCTTATTTTAAAGGCTGCAACATTTTTAATTCAACATTGTAAATTTTGCATGTATGAAAAAATTAGTGCTCTATAGTATAGTCTTCAGATATCAAGCTATCAAGCAGCTTAATTGAGGATGATGTGATGATGATGTCTGTACTCATCCTATCCATGTAGGAAAACTCTTTGGATTCATGGAAGAAAATGTTGCAGTGTTCCAAGTTAGAGGTGACTGTAGCCAGCACAGTTACCTCTGCCTGTTTAATAGAGAATTTGCTGGTTTTGTCAAGAGCTATCCAGAGGTCAGAATTCTTCCTGTTTGTCTCTCAGCTTTGAGGATTACTTCTATTTTTTCCCCAGCTCCATTGCCACTGGACAATCTAAGATTACATTAGGCAGTAGCAGAAGATCCATGCAACGTTCCCACTGAAGGGATTTACTCAGAATGGTTTATTCTGATAAGAAATTAAATGTTTACTTAGAGCAGTGAGAAAGCTCCTGGCCAGTTTCTGGTTAAAGCATCCATTTAATTACAGACAACTCTATAGCACTGTTTTGCATGAACAAGGAAGGAAGTGTCACATCAACTTGTTAATGCAAAGGGGTGATTTGTCTTGGGAAATAGTGCATTTTCTCACAGAATAACAATATCTGTGATTCATCTCCTGTGCCTTAGAAACACATTGGCAAGTCCTATTGGCAAATGTGTCTCACAAAGCCTAAGATGGACAGTCAAGGATTTGATCTTCCTGTGTGCCTTGGATCAATAGAATTGGCAATCTAAATGCCATAAAGGCCTTTCTTGCATTTCTTATATTTGCAATGCTCCAGAACAAGACAAAGTATAAATATTTAGAGAAATACTTTCCTAACACCATATTCAGTAGAATTAAGATACATAAAGGCATGGCTCATGTCAGTGTTAGCTGAAATTTTGGTGTGGTGGTTTTTGTACTCACTGCTTTCAGTACTGAACAAACCCAAGTGCCCCACTCTTAGGTTCTTCAGCCCCTTAATCATCCTGTTATTACCTCCCTGGACCTTCTGCAGTTGAGACATCTTCTCCTCAAGAGCTGAGGAGAACCAAAACTAAAGATTTTATTCCTGGTGTGGCCGGACTCATGCTGAGCAGAGTGGGATGTTTGTTTCCCATTTAATGACACATTTTTAGGAATCATGTTTGGCTGAAGCTATATATGCTGACTAGCTCTATTATAAACACTTGAGTAAATCTTGAAGGTTCTTGTATATGTTATTAGAAATATTATTACTGCTTTACAGATGGGAAACTGAAGCATACTGTGGTGAAATGAGCTTTTAAAGGTCATCTCACACACTGAGTCTAGGAGGCATGCAGGTATTGGATCTCTCTGAAGTGTCACACAGAAGAGGTGCAATATCATATAAAAAATCAACCAGTCTTCTGATTCTTTATAAAAGAATTTCTTTTTACAGCTATCTATCTGACACTTATTCGCTGTAGAATAGCCTGAGATCACAAGTTGATCCTTTTGCTGCTGGTGCAAGTTACTATATGAGTTCTATCATATTAGATTTACTTTATCCTGTCCCTTTACTTATGAATCCAATATTTAAAAAAATCTGAGCATACACAGTATCATCCTTCTCAAATCACCTTATTGTAGTATCTAAGAAATCAATTGTGACAATTTAACAGTTGCTTCTAGTCTTGCCTATGTCTTAAGGATGTATACAGTGTCTTCCTAAACTGCATTGACTCAAGATTAAATTCTACTTTTATAATATACTGAGATATATAAAAAAAAAAAAAAAAAAAAAAAAGAAGAAATACCCCCACACAGTGTTTCATATGACTGCCTGTAAAACTTCAGTTGGAATTATCAGTGTCAGTTTGGCGAATTACTTCACTTAAATAGAAACGGGTCACATGGATTATAATAAAATTCTAAATGCTTTGGAGATGAGTACTGAATGGAGCTTCACCCTACAGAAATATACTTGTCTACTAAGAAATAATTAGTTCCTGATTGACCAGAACTCAGCCTGCTGGACTGCAGTGCTATGCAGCATGTGAAATGAGTGTGGAATGTACTTAAAACCTCAGGCACAACTCTACCATGCAATTAATTCATTGTAGCCTATTTCCATAGGTTGTAAGCCACATCCTGCTGCTCCCTGCATTGATAAAGTGGAAACACCAAAACCAGTTGTAGGGAATTTCTGCCTTGCCCTTCTTCTTCCCATCGTACTATGCCCAGTGAAGCATAAATTGGCAGTGTAGGTGAGTGGTTGTAGCTTAAATACTCTTTCAGTTTATTATTTTTTTTTCCAAATCACTAAAGGAGTGAATTTAGTTCTGTAAAATACAGAATTTTTGTGGCAAACCCTGTCAACACACACCCAACCCCTCCAGACCCCCTACTACTGTCCTAGAGCAAAGGCTACAGCAGCCAACTCCAATGTAAATGTAGAGCAATTACTTCTGCTTTGAGAGCTTTATCTCACATCTCCATAATCTCTTTAGAATTATTCTAAAATACTTTGAGTACAAGCATCACTTGTATGTCCAGTGCGAGCTATTATGAGGAAGCTCTTATAATTAAGAATCATATCAATAAATAATGACTTTCCTGATTCATAGTTACAAGATCTGGTCCTGATTATGATAATGCTGCTTACCAGATCCTAGGAAGAAAACTGCACTTGCTTAGGATTCAAGGGGAGTCCTAGCTCTCTGGTTTACTGTCTTGTGTCTGCCAGAGGCTCTCCTGAAGACACCACCACCTCCCCAAATAGATGATATTTACTTATAATCTCCAACATTAGCCCCAGAATCAGACATGTTGCTCTCAGGTGTTGGTACAGCCACAAGTGCAGGTGCTTCTTCTGAAGAAGCCATGTTAAGGAGATGAAAGAAGGAGTATGGAGATAGGTTTTCTGTGGGCAGGTTGCAAAATGACAGCATCATGATTATTTTCTTATTTTAAAGAAAAGTATAAAGCAGCCCAATGCTATCTTCAAAAAGGAGTATCAAGATTAAAGGAAAAGTATCAGTCTTTTCATTTTGCCATTACAGGGATATATGCAACAAACTGTTTTGTAAGAAAACCTGTATTATATTTTATATTGTGTTACATGTGTCTATGTGTTGAAAACAAAGATGTGCAGTTTCTCCATCCTCAGACCAGGAATATAATCGTTGGTCCATAGTCATATTTCTACACTCTAAAAACTCAGTGAAAATCTCTACTTCATGAATATTTTTAGACTGGCTGAAATTGTTAATATTGAATTGTCTCTTTACAGCTATTTATATTATCCTGTCTTTCAGTCTGAAAAATCCATGTGTTTCAAGGGATTTAGGTCTTCTGGGATGTCAACTGTGACTGGAGCTTAACGAGATCTCTATCTGTGTTTAATTGCACTGCTGCTAGGGTTTCATCCATGAGTATTGCAGGACAGGGCACTAACTAGAGACTAATTTGTTTCTTTCCATAAATGAAAATGCAAAGCATTTTGATATTTTTGTTTTGCCCTCTAATACAGAAAGGATGAGCATTTTCTCAAGCCAGTATAGAAGAGCAGTGCAGAGGCAGCTATACAAAGGTCTATACATAGTAATGGGGAGCAGTATTCATAATGAGGCCCTCACTGAGTAGCGTTCTCAGTACTTAAGTATGTGAGAAAATCATTTCCCATTTTTTAGGGCTAAATGTATTTTCTACTAAGGAATTGCTTTGCACCCAGTATTTGACTATTTTGTTGTCACAGAAGGTGCATTTAAAGCAAAAGGTTCTGTTTACTCACGGTTACACAGATTATGAAGATTATGAATGGTTAATTACAAAATGTGTCTCTCGATTCCCACTTCCCTACTGTTATTGCAAAAATAAATCATTTTCTTAAACTTATGTGTACAGTAAAATGCAATGACTTTTTTTAAGGGTATACCATAACTTCAAAGCCTGTACAAAATGATGAGAGCACTTAAAAAGCATTTAAATTATTTTTGAGAGAGAAGTGGATGTCTGCCTTGTCTTTTTGTGCAGCAGAAAGGACTTCATGGCAAAACATTACAGAAGTTTTTTCCTGATAAAACATTTCTGCTCATTGTTACAGTAAACTGAGGAATAAGCTGTGGTCAGACAGAATAGCAGTAATGAGACAATCCATTCCTTGGCTGCTTTCCTGCAGTTTTCATGGCTTTGTACAGTAGTGTTTAAAAACAAAGAGGATATGTTTATGGGACTCTGTATGGCATGAAAGGCTTTCATAAGAGGAAAGACATCTGTAATGAAAATCGTAACTCCTGAGCACTTAAGATGTTCCTCTGTTTAATGTCTGAATTGACGTGCATGGCAGAATTAATACTTGCTTGCATTTTGAATAATGAAAATACAGGGAAAATTACAACATAACAATAGATAAATCTGCAAGTGAGAGTATCAGCTGGAAGAATAATAGCTTTATTTGACAGTGTTTTGACATCACTGATGTACTGTTGTCACTGGAGACCTTCCTTCCCGTGTTTGTGATATACTATTTCAATGGATATTATCCCAATAGAATCATAAACATGGAAAAGATCTGATGTGTGGTGGTCTCTTACTAATGTATGAGCTGACATGATGCTTGTTCTTTCATATCTGGGACTTGTGAGAGTTCTCTTTCAATAGTATTCACCTATACTTATGAAGGATGCACAGCTGAAAAAGAGGAAACAGGTGTTGTTAAAGTGATTGACATTTAAAGAAGCAAAGTGGTTTTCTACTAAATTTTGTACAAAGTGTAGAAAACAAAGTGCAGGATTAAATGTACCTTCATCAGTTCCTGTGTGAAACTAATGAAAGGTTGATCATCATTTAATAGACTGATAATACAAATCTGTATCCAGGAGACCTCTTGTTATCAAAAACTTTAAGGTTTCTATTTGAGAAATGGATGTAATGGTTATAATGTTTCCTAATTTTTGTAGAGCTCTATCAGTGTTTTTTTTCTGCAAAAGGCAGACACTCATCAGAACAAAAAGGTCTGGGGGAAAGGCAAATAGGAAAGAAGGGGAAAATACTTAGGAAAAGGCAAAAAAATGGCCTGTCTAGGAATTTTCTGTCTAGGAAAAAATTTCCTGTCTAGGAAATCTATTTCTTGACAGGCCTGCAGGTTCAAACTGGTAGTATTTTGTGGTCTGCAGTTCAGATTTGTTTGTTAGCAGATGATTTTTTTTTTTTTTTTTTGCTTGTTGGCTGTGTGAAGCACAATTTCCTCCTCACAGCAAGCAGATTGGGGAACAATATCACATCTGTATCAGGCTTGTTAAGGTTTTTTTTATCATCAAATCAGTAACTTTACATGTTTAGTTCTGGGTGCAGTCCGTGTAGTGCAGGAAGGCCCTTAGAGAAACATGGGCTAACAGGAGGGAAAATGCCAAGACCAGGACAGCTTCTACTCAGGTGCCACTGAAAAACAGCAGTGAAAAGCAGGTGGTATTGGTGGAAGAGTTCATTGTGCAGAAGCCTCCTGAAGACAGACTACTAGTCTTTTGCTAATATCTTCTGCTGCCATCTGCAATCTCATCTCAAGAGCCTAAAAGCACTGTGATGAGAGAAAGCAGTGAAGAAAGAGGAAGTGTTCTTTCTTTCCTGCAAAGCCAAATGAGTAAGGACTCTTCAAATTTATCATATAACATTGGTTGAATGAGACAAAACATGGGTTTGAGAACAGCACGTTGATAGGGATTTCCATATGCAGTGATAAAAATTGCAGAAATTTCTCTTTTTTTTTTTTTTTTGCAAGAAATGTCTATCTTTACTTCATAAAGAAATAGTCTTTTTAAAACTGCTGCTGTGTCTTGGGTGTATTTGAGATACTTTTCTTCATCCCTGCCAAATGCTTCTTCCTTAGTTTACCAGTATGGATTGAAGGTATCAGCGTATCTGAAGATGAACAAAATCATTAGGTTTGCTATCTACATATTGTCTCTGGAAAATGGGCTCCATTTCTTCATTTAGTTCACTAGTTACTATGTTTCTGGTAAATATTTCAATCCTAGGCATAAAGCAGCAGATGGGAATAAAAAATGTGGGTGCCAGGATGTGTGGGAGAGGAAAGGACTGTTAAATTATGAAAGGGAAGGCTGTATTCAGAGGGAATAGTCTTTGTAGAGAAGGAGGTGGACTGGACAAAATTGAGGGCAGGAGGCATAATGAGAGGAAAGAAGGAGACAAAAAAACAGTGTGGAGAAAGAGGGAACAGCAGGAAAGATCAGTTAGATAGGAAAGTTCTCCATGATGCTGTGGAGGAAAGAGGAATCACAGTGCAGACAGGGAAGCAAACAGTGGGTGGAGAGCTGTGCTAATTCTCCTAATCTGCTGTTCGTCTGCTTGTTTGTTCTCAGTGGGATTGTATTTTTGACACTACTGTGAAGACATACATACATGCCATGGTTTTTTCAGGCACTGGGGCTCATAGATTATTATGGGTAAGGTTATTAACCCAGCACTCGTGGTAAGGTGGGTTTTCACAAGGGCTCTTCTCAATTGGTTAGAAATAGTCATCTAATTCTCAGCCTAAATTATTCATGGCTGTTTTCTACCTGTTTTTTTCTGTAGTCTAAACGTTGTTGCTTTCCTTGATTCCCAATTTCCACGGTGTACTTGCATACAGAGAGGTTTTAATTCCCCATTTTTCTAGGCTGAGCAAGCCCCACATGAAGGCAGCTGTGCTGCAGTTGCTGCCACCCTGGGTGCTGTAATGACCCCCAGTGCCATGGTTGCTCTGTAAGAGCTCCCATAATGGCAAGCAGTGCGTGTTCAGTGCAGCATCTGCCTAATCTGCTGCCTTCACATGGCCTGGCCCTTGGTAAAGCTCTTACTCTTGACAGTTCCTGACATCCTATATATAATAGAAATAAAACAGGAGGTGACAGTTTGCAACATTATAAATAAATACCTCACACTGTGAGTGATACACAAATGTTGTATTCCTTTAAATTGTAGAAGATGAGGCTTTTAGAGTGTGTTACCACTGGCATTTTTTCCTGTAACAAGAGGCTTAGACTGCAGGCTAGGGAATGTTAAATAAATTTCTCAAGCTCTAATGGCATCTATTTTTTGTTGAATCAGAACTTGTCATTGCAGACATTGCAAAATTTGCTTTACAGTTTCCTCTACCAGCATTAGTAAAGAATATACTGTGAAGATGGGCAAAAAACCCTGCAGCCATCAATGTGCTGATTTAAATACGTTTTTATGACTGATCTAATGAAGATAATCCCAGCACTTGAGAACCAAAACAAAATACTGTCTGGTAACACCTTTTAGTTCATTGACATCAGCAAAGTTAAATCATATTAGTACCAAATAGAATTACCTATGCAGAATAATTTTAGTTTGCAATACCAAAATTTTCCTCTCTGTCTTTTTTTTTTTTTTTTTTAATGACAACCTCTTATTCTTCTCAGAGTATTACTGCAAGCTACTTTAAGCACCCTATCATTAATCCTGAAATGTGTATGTATCTTCCTGCATTGTTAGTCACATGAATGTGCTTTAGCTCTTATGATAACCTGAAGAAAATTACAACTTTGAGAGAAATATTTATATTGCAAATTTTCAAACTATTACATGATCTCAAGTGCAAATATATAATTGCTTCCTATTACAGATAAAAGGGATGGGATTTTAAAAAAATACCTCCAGGAATTGGTGAACAAATAGTGTCTAAATTTGGATTTGGATTTATGTACCTAATTTATGTAATCTTAGAAACTCATTAAGTGTCTGAACTCCGGTAGGTACCTGAGATTTTGCCCCTGATGTTCTTTCTGTGCATGCCCAGAGCTGCCTTAGTTGTGTGTAAAGATGCTCATTCTTGGCCAACCCAAGTGCAACCCATTTCAATGGTTCTTTTATTGGATTTAAAATGGAAGACATCTCATACATCTCTAGCTTAGGACCAAGTGATCCTAGGGAGAAAGTATGTCCTTTAAATACTATCTGTGTTTAAGGCCTTATTGATGAACTTGGCTTCAGCAGCCTCTCCAGCTCCTGACTCCCTGCTGGGAGTTGCTAAAGCATGTAGCATTTCCCAAGATTTTTTTGTGGAAATGTCTTTCACCTCAGGTTCCTGCTCCTGCTCCTTAGGTATGGCAAACTCCTGTGTCATGGAACCAAAATGCCTCGGTGGTCCTGAGCTTCATTTGCCTTTTGAATTTCAGGGGAAATTGTGTTCTCAGCTTTTCCAGGTGTCTTCCAGTGCCCCAGGCACTACAGTGGGGGCTCCTACTCAATGCTTGCATCAAGAAGTGCTTTAAGTTTGTAGCTGCCAGAGTGAATAAGAAAAGACCATTGCCATTGTACTTGCTACTCTCCAAATATACTTTTTTCCTCATGGGCAGGTGCTAAAATTGTTTTATGGTTGCTTGTAAATAGGTAATCTCATTGCAAACTCTTCTATAAATGATAAATAAAATTTATACCTGAAGATTATCTTTCATGCTTGAAAAAATCCCCTAGCATGTAACTATAAGTTAAATAATTACATATTCCAATTCTTATTCCACTATATATTCCAGTATTACAAGATGTAGTAATGCTATTTCTACCAATTTCATAAAGAAATTTAGTAACTTGGTGGGAAAAAAAAGAAGCTTTAGCTTTTATTTTCTCTGTGATGTAATAGATCTGTTCAACTCTATCAGGTTTTTTATACCTTTTACTGAGACAAATCCTGAAATCCTTATCCTGTCCTTCCTCAGGACAGTCTCCTTTTAACTTCAGCAAGATAATAAGGCTTATGCTGCTTTGTAAAGTACTTTGAGATCTATGGTGAACAAGATTTAAATATTATTGAAAGGGAAATTTGATTGAGTTTAAATTAAATAAGAAACTTGAGGATTCAGTTGATGGAGATTTCTGGTTTTTTTGCCATGTGCTTCTTTACCCATTCTACTCTATACTTTTGTTACTCTGTGCAGTGAATTACTCTGTCTTCATTTAGAAGAGTGTAAAAGTCCTATTTGTGTCTGGACTTGGAGCAGGGGCCATCCTGCTCTTGTACACAAGCTGGCACTTAATGGATACATTTGCTTGCAGAATTACTCATTTAAATAATTTACTTTGACATGTGGCTGCAGCATTACAACTACAAATTCTTTATTTCATCTTAAGTAAAACCTGCCTTGTATAACAGTTTGTTCTATTAGCTTGGGCCAGCTAGGTCAGAACTTAAATGGAGAGGCCCAATAAGGTAGACTACAAGTAATTTTCCATTTATGAACTTGGTCAAATTAATGAAACATGAATGATGTTCCTTATACAAATAATAATAAATTTCATCAAAATACTGGTATGTGCTTTGGGAGAAAATAATAGATTAAATGGAAATAAGGGTGGAAAAGTGTAATCATGTAAGTTTCCTATTGATTTTTATTGAATTAGTCATATTTACTGCTTAAGCATTTTGTAATCTACTAAAATGCTTTTATAGGGTAGAAATTTCATTTTATGAGTTTGACATAATTCAATCAAAACATTTAGGCTAACATCTTCACACTAAGAAATTTCATTCATGTGTTATTTTAAAATTCTTTTTGATTAAGGTAAATATTTCTAGTGTAGTTGTCAACTTCTATAGAAGTGTCTTGACAGCAAATACAGGAGTTATGTAATAACATAGTATTCATTGTTTACCAGTGTTCTAGGGCTAGCAAAGAAACTTGTGAAAGAGTATGGTAAATTTAAGTTATCATGGGGATATGTCTTGACACAAAGAGGATCTACTGCCACTTCCTTTGAAGCCCATGGAAATCTTGTCATTGACTTAAAGTAAAATCAGTTTGACACTGAAACAAATCATAGGTTGTTTATGCTTTTCTCTTTCTCTTCCCAGCGAAAAAAAAAAAAAAAAAAAGGAAGAGGTAACTAGAGGATTAGGGCCACCCAGATCTGGATCACACCTTACATAAAACTTCATGCTGGCAACCATGTGGCAGAGGGGGAAGGGGAGGGATGGGTGGGATTCAAGTATGAGTGCAGCAGATCAAGAACTCTGCTGTAACTGAGGAGCAAAAGGATGCTCTGCCCACAGGGTGATGTGTAACTTCTGTGTTCAAAACCTGTTTTCTTTGGCATTGCTGAGGGGATTTCCTCATGTAGGCTAAGGCAATATAATTTTCTTTTTTTATCTCTTACCACACTGACACTACACTGTCAGCTACTTACTGTATAGCCATTTCAGGGTGATGAGGTGGACTCAAAATAAAAAATTGGCTTCTTTTGAAAACAGTTGAAAATTGTTATTTTAAGTTCTGTCTTAATGTCAAAATAGTTAAATATAATAAGTACTGAGAGAATAGATTGCATTGGGTTACATAGACCAAGGTGGGAAGACACTGAAAATGTATTTACATCTGTCCACCTGTTAGTAGGAAACTTCCATTTCTGCTCTGTAGCTCAGACCTGTCAGGGAGTGATGGGCTGAAGAGATGGGCTTGGAGGTACAGTAACTCTCACAAATGTACATTTGAAAATCTCCAGACACTTTAATGTGTTTAACATTTCACACTGTATGTTCACAATATTTGTGGAGGCTGCAATTCAAAGTGTATTGGATTCCTGTGTGCTTATTGGCAAGGATTTGATTAAGGATTGCTGCGGTGTCTGAATTGAAGACCAGTAAATTGTAAAAGACACTTTATTTCTGTCTGTCACAAATACAGTTGAGTGGGTCAGAAATCCTCCTCTAGGTATTGACAGAAAAGGCTGCTGCATTTTGGCTACTACAGGAGATCTCCATGGACTGACTTGCAAAGCTGTTGTGTACCAGTTATGACTTTCATGTAGGGAAAAAACATCTGGTTTCTTAAAATGTCCTGAGCTCAGTGCTGTGCAGTGACTCTTTGGAGGTCAGGTAGAAGTATCAAAGAGATCTTTCCTCTTCCCTGTTTTTGTTTTTCGTGTGTACATCAGCTTTGAGTAAATCAAAGGTGTGAGATGTCAATTTTTAATGAAAAAGGAGGCACTCTCATTCAGTGTTGTCAGGTAACAATATTTGTTAGAGGGAAAATATGCTTTCATGAGGTAGATGCCACCTTTTATAGGTTTATAGGATCTGGTGACATTGAAAGTTTGGTATGAAGGTGCTTAGTATCAGCAGGACAGAAAGCTTGGACTGTCGTGTCTCTATGCATGTCTTTAGTCACATGAGAGCAAAATAAGAAGCATATAAGATGAAGTATATATAATTTGAATGATCCCAAAGTTCATCTTTTTGTCAAGAGGAACAGAGGCAAAGATATTGTTCCAGAACCATGGCTAGTAAAATGTCCTGTGGGCTGTTTTACATTGTATTCAAAAGTAATGCTTCCCCATATCTTTAATTAATATGTATATAAACACTGTGTTTAAGTACAATATTTAAATCTAAATTAAAATAATTAAGTTATTCAAATAAATTTCAGTCCAAATATTTAATATACTTAAGAAAGGTCTTTATTTTCTCAAACCAGATTTTATCTCAAATTTTAGGGAATTGATTTAGCTCTCAAGAAACTAATTTCCTGTTTTTCAAAGTCTTCCATCTTGAAGTGAAAGAAGGTTTACCTTCATATCCCTAAAGCAAGAAATACTTTCTGCTCTTTCTGTAAGAATAGAATTTTTACATGAACAAAGCAGGTGGCTGAGTGTACAAACGAGCACTTAGCTGGCATCTAATCAGCTACTTCACTGAATTCTTGGAGCCTGGGGCTTTAACTGGTCAACACACACTGACTAAACAAAACTTTTACATCTGTCTTTAGTGTTTCAGCTGAGGAGGTCTGGGACAGTTGCATGGTTAATATACAGTACAGGTTCTACGTGTAAAACCACATAAACTTTATTCCTGAGCTTGTTCAAATTAGTAAGAATCTTTTGGTTGACTTGGATGGACTTTGGATTGAGCTCAAGATGGATATTTTTGTTTAAATAAACAAGTAACATATGGTAAGCAGCTGATTTCTCTTTCCATTAACAGCTTCTTTAGAATCACTACATTTATTATTGGAGTAGGGATGGGATTAGTCTTCAAATTGCTCTTCCAAATATGTTGATTTCTTGGAGGCAAACTGAGTAAAATAATCCCTGAGATTGTTGACCAACATATCTTAATCCAGAATATTCATCTTTCCATATCTAGGATGCTTTCCAGAGACTGGGACAGTTTTTATTTTCTGTTAAAAAACCAGCTACTGACTCATTAGAGGCTTTTAAAAAGAAGTATTGAAAGTTCAGAAATCTAAATGCATATTATGTGTTATTTATCAAATATTTATTTAGGACTGACCAGTACAATTCCATTATTTTTCATGTATTTTGCTGCAGGTGTAATCTCTCTTTCTCTTGTATCTGCAAGACAGTAAAGACTTTTCTCTTAGAAGAATTCTTTTTTTTCTTATTCTTTCCTTGCCTATGGCTGCTATTGCAAGATGGCACAGGTTGCTGATTGTGTTCTTCTAAAATATATTCTCATTTGCTCAAGTGTTTCCATGTGTACCAAAATATTCAATCACACAACATGTCTGCAGTAATAGTGGCTTTAGGCTGTGCATACTGTAGGGTGACCAAATATTATCCTAGGTGGATATTTTTCTACATAGTGTGGGCAGCAGCAGTTACCTTCCTTCAGCCTGCTGCAGCATATTGCCTATGCCAGCAGTAAACTGAGGCCTGGTTTTAGTCATTTTTATTCACCATTTGTCCCCATTTTCATTTATGCTA
This sequence comes from Heliangelus exortis, assembly GCF_036169615.1. Classification (NCBI taxonomy): domain Eukaryota; kingdom Metazoa; phylum Chordata; class Aves; order Apodiformes; family Trochilidae; genus Heliangelus; species Heliangelus exortis. The sequence goes on from NC_092429.1 coordinate 7,015,838, forward strand.
TTGCATTGCTAGTGGAACCACTTTGTAACTCATCTCTCCATGAGCTTTTCCTTCTTCTCTCACGTTCTTCTCTGTTGATGTTTTTCATGCATTTTTTTCTCTCCATCATTTCTTTTCTCCATTTCACCTCAGCAGTTCACTGCCACCCAGAAGGATGCTGTACCTTTTGTCTGACTGTATACATCATACCAGCTAAACCTGTTGTCTCTTTAACATCTGCATCCTCGTTTTTTCTTGTCACTCTCTGTTCTCTCTTGTCCTTATGCTTCTCTCTTCCTTCCTCCTCCCTTCCAGCCTCTCGGACACGTTGCTTTTCTGTCTGCACATTTCATCCTGCATGCATAGGAATCAGACCTCTGCTTGCCACAGCTTGCAGCACCACGTGGCTTGCCTTTTGTGATCACTTCAGAGAACCAAACACTCTTTGATGTCTCAGAGGGAAGGGGGGGATATTTTACACACGTTCCTCTAACCACACAGACCTTCTTGCTGTCTTCCATCATTGTTATTTATCCTATTGCTGACACATGGATGGGAGCATTTTCCTTTTATGTTAAACCTGGGCAGTGCACAGACACTGGGAGGCAATATATAAACTGCTGCAGCTTATGACAACAACAAGGTATTTTTACAAGTTTGAGATATTACCACTGTTAAATAAACCAGGATAAAGATCAGGATGAATAAAGTAAGAGTCTATAGCAGAGGTGCATTTTGATAAGGAAAAAGATAACATGGGAACTCTGCCTTAGAACTTAAGGAAGAGAAAGATGTGTAGCTGTAATACTTGAGGCCACAGTTGAGGCTGGACACCATGGTACATGACTGCAATGTATATGTTTACCAACCTACAGAAAGTCTTTCCTTGCCTTCTGTGACATACAACTGCATAAGGAAGTTTTAGACAGGAATAATACACAGGAATTTTGGGAAGACTGCCAAATAGTAAATCTAATACGTTTATCTACTTATAGTTTGGTTTTATCTTTCAGTCTGGCTCAGTGTTGATATTTATGTCAGCAGATGATTTGTGCTGATACCACTTCATTCTGAAACAAGAGGAGGTGTCTAGACTGACAGGAGAAACATAAATGCATATAAATTTGGTTTATGGTTTTCAGTTTGTTTGCAGCTATTTTAATGGTCTAATTCAGGAAATACTTTGTGATTAAAAATGAAGATGCCTATATAGAGAGTCCTCACTACAGCCATTGTTTATGTTTGTATCTTTAAAATGTAGTCCTCTGGTTTGGACCTGTAACTTATTTTTTGATACTTCCCAGATCTGAAATGTGAGTGCTCATTTAATTTAAAGCTTTGTTTTCCTCTGTAATTACACCCACTTCAACAAGAGTTGGACTTTGACTATTGAGAACCTGGTATATCAAGCAGTGTAAATTTTTAAAGGCTGTGTGTTTTCCTTTTTCCTAATCCAGACAGACTATCAAATTTACTACAATGCAGATAATTCTAAGAGATGTTAGGGGGTTATGTTTCTCTCCCTTCTATACATACTGACATATTTGAGCTAAGAACACTCTTTCTCTCTTAGATATTTTGATTATAACTATTTTTTATCCCTTATAAGAGGTGATACAAAGACAGGCAGAGGCAAAATGGTCATAGCCAGGTAGAAGTCAAAACAAAACTGTACAGGAAGATGAGGCTGCTCATACAGCTCATCAGCAAACTTGACCCCTGGGCAGCCTGAGGGACAAGTTGATCAAGAACTCACCAAGATGCAGCCAAGAGGCTGCTGGGGATGTGACTGAGGAGTCTCTGGGGACACCTCTGTCATGGTTCCAACAAGGTATTTCCTAGAGCATGGGTGCTGAAGCTGCCAGGTGGGCTGTTTAAGGTTATGTGGACATTTGGCTTGGTTTTAGGGCAATTATAAAAAGAAGGTAAACTTACCATTTTCCACAAGAATCCATAGTTAGTCAATTAAGCTCTATAATGCTATATGAAATTACAGACTCCATTTTGTCTATATGCAGCATCCCTGTTACTGATACATTCAGTGTCTCCAGCAGGAGTTTTGCTCAGGCTGGGTGAAATTTAGCCTGATCAGTTGGCAGATACTACAGCACATTAAACCTTAATGTCTACGTCATGATCAATTCTTTTTTGTCATTTCACCAGTTGTTTTTTTATTCCATCAGAGTGTCTGAATGGTCTGAATTTCAAGCTATGCCTCTTTTAACAGCACTAAGATAAATCTTGGAATCATGCAAGTACGTGGTACTCTATGCATGTTATAATCTTCTACCATATTTCTAAAGCTTTAACTATGTGTTTAAATGAGATTGTGGGAATTTACTAGCAAGTGGATCTTCTCCAAGTGAAAGTAGTTGTTATTCTGTGTGTGTTTTACTGTAAGATTTTATTCAGAAATGACTTGGAAGTTTGGAGGGAGGAAAAAGAGAGTTCAGATTAAAATTTAAAAATAAATGGCAAGTCACCGATATATTCCAGAGCCTTAGGAGAGTTGTATCTCCCTAAACCTTTCTTTTCTGTGATGCCTATTTAAAATTTTACAACAGGGCTGTTCTTCTGCTCCGACTATTGCCTACCACACTGATCACAAACATCTTGTCACCTTCTATACTTCTCCATCTGTCTATATTCCTCTGTTGTCTTGCAGATGGCAAGCTGTCTAGGGCAGGAGCTGGTTTTTTTCTATGCTTACAGAGCATTTAGTGTATAGCACTTGGCACAATGGAGTCCTGGCCAAATCTTACGAAGTTTTTTGATGATAAAGCAAATATTATTGTCACGTTTGTATCAGTGGGAAAGTTTAGTTAAGTAAATAACTAGTTTCCCCATGAGTTTTATGAAATATTTGACATTGTTAAGTTATTTATGATAAACACATCTTTCTTACTGCTCAGCATAAATTGAGAAGATAATTTTAGCAAGGGAAGAAAATATTTATGAAAAGAAAACAGAGGCAGAAATAAAAGTGATAAATTAATGAAAATATCCTGATGGTGGCAACAGTCTGGATGAGAATTATGTCTTATCTGAGAGGTCATTTGGCACTGCAAGGATGATGTTGCATCTCTATGTATTAAGTGCCAGGTTTGCTCATCTTTGTGATCCATGGTGCAGGGATGGAACACTGGAGGCTGAGGGTATTCTGCAATGATTTTGAGGGGAAATTACCTTGCAGTGCAGTAGCCAGTGAGTAACAGGAATACAGTAGTGTCACTGGGAGGTTTTAATACCATTCCAAGTTTCACTGAGACCTGTAGGAGCAAGGGGGAGGAAATCAGGGGCGTTTGGGATGTAATAGCAATGAATAACCTTTAAAGAACTGCTACCAGATCAAGGTAGCAGGAGCAGATGGAAGAGTCCATGGCCCTGAAGCAAGAGGCCATACATAGCAAGGTGTGCCATTTCTGACTGCATAAAACTATAGACTTGCCTCAGGGAGAGGTCTCTCATGGGACAGGAAAAGGTTGTAACAAGTTCTTTCTATACTGTAAATATCATATGTCAACTCCATATTGGATCTATCCTCTGCTAGTTTATGTAGAGTGAAATGTCAACAACACACTTGCACTCAGTTTTGTGTCACTTTTGCAAAAGCAACTATTTGTGATAGCTGGGTTGGTAGGAAAAAAAAGATTACTAGTGCTTGGCTAAAAATGATCCAGAGGATTAGGGCTCTGGCCATGGACCTGGAATCTAAATTTTAATGTAGATATTTTTTGATTTTTACATTATAGAAAATATAAGGAACTGCTCTATTTCACAGGAAAGATTAGTTATACAAATTGTATGCTAATTTTTGTATTGTAATATTTTGGGAATTAATGTGGGAGAAAAAGCAAGAGGTATTGACCAAGTAGAGAACATAGATAATGTGTTTTTACAAATTGAGAGGAACTGTCAATGAGCAGAATTACCTTAAAAATGCTGTTGGTGTGAACACACAGCTTTGCTGCTTAACTCAACACAGGTCAAATTCACAGTCCTACTGGACTATGAAAAGTAGTCGTGCTTTTATGTTATTATTGCAGATTTTTGCACAAGTTTTCTGTCCATTTGACAGCAATTAAATCAAAATTATGGTCAGTGTCATTGAATATGGTCATGAAGGCTTTTGGTTGAGAAAGGTGTTGTCCAAAAGGCAGGATCATCCTTAAGCATCACAGGAGCTGTTCCAGTCTTGCTTCTGGGAGGGAGATGGAGGACTGCAGTGAACTTGTCTCCTCCTGGCATCATTCTCATATCCTCTACAAATCTGACTGGACCCTTGTGATCTAGAGTATTCATTTTTGTGTGTGCTTGCTGTTCTGTCTTCTCTCATTACACAGCTACAGGCAAAACTCATTAAAAACATTGCAGTGTTTGTAATTATTGTGGCAGAAACGAAGAAGAAACTGGATATGATACTAGATATTGCTATATTTAAATTATGAAGCTTAGTTAAAAATGCCAAACAGGTGAAAAACTCTCAGGAGATGTTATACAAGACCTTTGCAGAGCTCTTGGGCTTTTGTCAAATGCAAACATTAAGACTGCACTGATGAAAAGTGATGATTCCTTCCAGTTCCTCACTATATATAGCATATACTGCACAAGGTTTGAAAAAAAAATGTTGGCAAACCCAAGAGCTGCTTACCACAGACATAAACATAAAGCAGAAGCAAATGTTCATAATGTAGCAGATAACTGGTCAAAAAAAGATGGAAAAACTTCAACACGCTTCTGTTAGGAAAAAAAAAAAAATTGAAAGCGTCTAAGACAGCTTGAAAACAGTCTCTGGCTGTAAAATTAGTGGTGTGATACCATTCTGTAGTGAAGATGGTCAAATGCTGTCAAACTAAATGAAAGGAAAATCCTCTGTCACTGGCACAAACATTTCAACAGTTTAATACTCTGTCTGCCTAAAGCTCCAAATGAAGTTCTGCTGTTCCCTGCATAGGAGCAGCTCTGACATCCACAGCAGTCTCTTCCAGCACTCGTGTAGCTATCACAAGGTGAAGCATCAAGGGCTGGTGATGATCCTCTTGCAACATTCATATGGAGAAGTTAATGCTTTGTCTAAAAGAAGCAGGAAAAATAAAGTTACATTTGTTTCCCAGTTTGTGGGGTAAGGAGAAAAATTCTAAAGTCGAAGATGTAAAGAAAACAGCTGCCACTGGAAATGACCACAGAAGGCCACCTCTGCTGTGTTTGTCATAAAAAAGTATTTTTTTTTTTAGCTTCTGGACAAAATTATTTCAGGCATGCTATTGAGTTTGCTGCATTTCCAGTTAAATTAGCTCTAGATAACTTTTTAGTTGTCCAGTAGCTCTGGATAACTTTTTGCTACCAAAAATAGCTTAAAGTGAGTGCAATGGACACAATTTTATAAAATTTCTCAGGTTTCTGCACAAATTGAACTATCAAGATAGATACATGAATATTAATTTTTTTTTCCTTCACTTTTAAAATTTTTTTAAAATCTTTTTTTCTTTGTTTCCAAATGGAATGGTAGCAAATATTTTTGCCAAGATAGAAATACATATTTATATAGATATTTAAGCTACCAGAAATTAGTGGAACTTACCAATAAGCACTAATAGGATAGTAGAGACAACTTGAAATATTAATCTACAAAGAAGTGGTTCTAGGTATCACTCCAGACTTCTCTGAATTTTCCTTGGTGATTCACAGCCACCTGTGTTTTCACAAGGCCACGAAATATTCATGAGCAATTTTTTTTTCTTTTAGGGCTTGTATTTTTGCCCTTCAAATAAAATAGAAAAGGCATTACATTCAAGCTTCACCAGTGAATTACAGAAGCCCCAAGAAAGAAGTGTAAATATTTTGTGTCTTCAAAGGTGCTTTTGGAAGTTGTGTTAGGATTAACACAAATGGACTCTAACATTCCTCTCACGGATTTTTAGAATCCCAGAAACTGACAGCAGTGGACCAATCTGATTATTATGTTTATTTCTGTGCTATACCTACCTATCACTATTTTTCAGAACCATTCTCCAGTATCTCTGTGGTTAGAGACAGAGATACTCTGTCCAGAAGACAATGTTTTTTGGAACTGAAGGGATAAATCTTGTTTAGGATGTCTCCTAAAGCAAAAGAAGGAAAGTCACCTCTGATCTCAAGTTCTTGGAGTCCTGGTCCTCATCTCTATCCCTCAAATTAAGGATGTTAACTTTTGCTAGATTTATGGAAAGATCTCAGCTGCCTATGGAGGTATCTAAGCAGTAAGAAATGTTTCTGGAGATTTGGAGGCCTGTAAATGTACTGAAAGTCAATCCACTCATAGTTGTACAACTTTGCTGTTGATTTGAAAATAGATTTATCAGGTGCTACTGAACAACACTAAATGCCAGATTTATAAAGGAAAGAAGGACTATGCCTGGCTGCTTCTCCCTGTTGGGAGGAAGCAGTTCAGCCATGAAAGCAAAACATTTGGCAATGGGTATCTCATACTTCAAGTCTCTGGAAGATGCATTCTATACTTGAGTGATCTGAGGAAGCAGTATTTTCATCAGGTCCTAAACTGATAGTCAAATGAATTAAATTCAAGTGAACATCCAAATACTTATTTGAAGAACCCAAATGGACATTAAAGGAATGAGTTATCCATCAAGAAATCCATTTGCATTGGAGAAACAGAACATCTGTCATTGTTTGGGACCTCTCTTTCATACTTTCAAAGCCAGAATTCTGGGCTAGGTAGGTTTATTCACCACCTCAGGTCACATCCAGTTGCTGGTTGTGAGCCACTAATAATGGATTGGCTGTGCAGAATCCCTCAAAGAGAAAAGGAAGAGAAATATTTTTTACCAAAGCAATTTTGGCCTGCTGTGAATGTGTATTTTATGATCTTTTGTTCCATGACAGAGCAGAATCCTTGTATTAAAGAAGACATAGTGGGCAAATAGAACCATTATGGGGTTTTTCACCCTAAATACCATGACACCATCTCAATGGGTGCTGAGGGCTAAAGGACTCTCAGCTCAAAATCTGAACTCTACTGTATAGGAAGTACTTAACCTCTTCCAAAAAATGGGTGAAATTGGCCCTGAAGAGGATGCCACATGAATTCCCTGAATAAATTCATGGACTCTTTCCTCCTTCTTCCCTGCCTCTGATGAAAATTCAACATAAAAGCAACGAAGCACAGCCTATTCATATGGTACCAACTTAGCAAATCAGGAAATCAAAAAATACTTTTTACTTCCAAGTTATTAGTCCTTGTTGATTTCTTTCATGCTAACACTGCAAACAATGCAAAATAATTTATAATTTTTTTAGTATGTAATTACTTATGGCTTTGCTCTGAGAGGGAAGGCAGCTGCTGTGATTTATTGCTTTTGGTGTTCCTGAAGTTGCCCAGTGCTCTGACTTCACCTTTAAAATGGGTTAGCACAGATTTTCTGAAAGTGAGGGGGTGATTAAATTTCAAAAAATATTTTTTCTGTACCTGACAACTGTTAATGAGAAACAACTATTAATGAGAAATATGAGTCCAAACTGGGACCACAGATGACTGTTCTCTCTCACTTGTAGTACACTGCTAGCTAAAGCAAAATTATTTAATTGGTTCCTAAGCACCTCATTTTTATGAGTGGGGCTTAATTGATGAAATATAGGAAAGCACATTTCTTTGTGCTTGCTATCAGCACAGCAGCATATAAACATAGTTTAGAGAAAAATCCTAGAAAGCTTCCTAAAATCTGCATTCTTTGGAATATGGAAGGCATTATCTTGTAATCTTTATTTTTATGAGAGGACAGGGTTTTTTTTGGGGGGGGGAAAGCACAGTACTCGTCTCTCATTACTTTTCGTGGGAGCTTCACATAGGTGTGAAGGATGAATATTTGACTTCTCTTTTTTGGGGGAGAGAGTTTTGGAAACACTTCTTAAAATCTCGGGACACAAAGCTGTTGTGGTCTGATGCATAGTGGTACTTCTTACAGAGAAGTGGCAGAAACTGAACTGATATTGTATCCTTGTCATCTCCATCCTGTTCCTTATAATCCTTACAAATGGAGAAACTGATTAAATATGTAATATGAAACTGTAAAAACATTTCTGTAAGGTAAAAGCAAAGCAGTGTTTTCCATTTTCCAATCACATAACAGCAAACAGAAACAAGAATATTAAACAAGAACACTGTACATTTGTTATCCAGGCAAGATTTATAAGCTTTACAGGTATATTCTGATGAATCTTTCTTCATCTCTTTGAAATAAAATAAAATAAAAGGAAGCAATATTTTTCATGTTAGTTTGTTGTCTTTAGGTAGCAACACAATATAAACTAAAATATGTATCTGCTTTCTCTTGAAATGCAATGCACTTCTATGAAGTCTTTATACTGTTCTCTCTTGCTTGTGTCTTATTTTCATAGAAAGAATAACCTGCAGAATACCCATGGTGGTATTAAAGCAATGGGAATTTTTATTAAATGCTAGGATTAATGAGAGACAAATTTTACCAGACAGATACAGGTAAAATTTACAAAATGCCATAAAAAAGAAAGTAACATTCCAGTTTTACAAAGTGCTACAGTTACAGTTTTTATTTCTCAAAAGGAAAGAAGGTAAATTGAAATATCTAGATTAAAAAGTCTATTAGTTACTGTACTTTTAAAATACAAGATTTTATAAAAAAGAATCCATGTAGACTTTATTTAATGGTTGTAATGATTTAGCATAATATCCTGAAACATATCAGTTTTCTTTCTACAAAGGACAGAATTTATTAGAGGAAAGAGACACAGTGAACATTCTGTATTTTAAAACTAGGAAGTGAACTTTTCACTGTATAGAATTAGAGATTTTATATGGTGCAATTTCTGTTATTAAGAGCTGGGAATACTCTTCCTGGCAGATGGATTCTTGGGAAAAACCCACTGGATATTTAACATTGGTTCCTCTCTCTGTGTAATAGCCTATCCTACAAGTAGACCTATTCCTATAATAATTATCTTAGTTTATTTAAGGAAAAAAACACAAAATCAACTTCTGAAGTCCATTAAAACTCAGTAAGCCTGCACTAGCCTATAAAAAAAGTGGGAACACAATTGTTCTGGAAACTCCTATCTATCTATTTCTACGGATTAAATAGAGATCACCTGGAATTGCTGAGTAATTTGACCTTCATAAAATAAATTTTACATCAGTGAAATTTTACTGACTTCTGAATAGTTACTTTGAACACAATTAAAAAATATATTTTTAAGATGGCCTTTTTTTCTCTTTGATTTTTGTGTTTTGGTGGTTTAGGGTCCATTTTTTTAAAAATATGTTTGCCATAATTTGACTTATGCAGGCTGCTTTGTTACTGGTAGTCTTTTAATGCTTGGATTGCATTGGATGCTTGGATTTAGGGTTTGAAATATGTGTTTTGTACTGAACATTGTATACAAGTGGGAGATGATTCCACCTACCACTGATGGGAGATGCTGTCTGGATGTCCTCATCCATAGCAGTTGAAATAAAGAGATTATGGCTTATAATTAAAGCTTATGGTAATGAATGAACTTCAGTATTCCAGGATGCTAAATCTACTTGCCAAAAACCAGTGTCATAAAACTCTTATTTTTTTGGCCAAAGAGAAATGATGGAACAACTGAAAATTAACCATCATGTTTTAAAACCACGTTATCCACACACACACACACACTACAAATAAGGTAACTGCACAAATAATTTAAATGTTGAGTCTACCTATGGCACAATTTTCTTTCTAAAAACTGTGAAAACCCCACAGCCTTTGGCAAGGTATTTTACCTCTTGAGTCTCTTATGTGTCTGTAGTTTAATCTGCCTCAAAGGTCTTGTTCAGTTCAGTGTGTGCTGTGAATGACTCTCTTCCTCCATGCTGTGTGTGTACCATGTCTGGCCCATCCAATGGAAAAAAAAAAAAAGATGTTTTCCTCAAGCATCAGTGTTTTCTTCAGAATGGTCATTTTCATATTTTATGCACTGAAAAGTCTGTAATATCTCACTTCAAATAAAGGAATTTTTTGTAATTTTAAAAGAGAAAGAAAAACTCTGGGTGCCATCTGGTAGGATATAGGAGCTGGAGGTAAGCACAGTAATAATATTTCATGCTACCATAACGTGCTGTGTTTTCATCACTGTAGGCATCAGGTGATGAATTCTCAGAACATTTCCTGCACTCAGGGTAAATGTGAGTAATCTCTTTAAGGAATCTTCCTGGTCTTGCTGAGAATAATACCTAGGTGTTTAATACTACATTTGCAAAAGTTTGTTCCTTCTCTGTCCACCTCTTCTTTTTCCTGCCCTTTACAATAGCTCAGGCTCTGATTCTTTGACCCCAGTGAAAACAGCACTCAGGTGGTTGGTTTATTTTTTCTGAGAGATCTGGGTGAATACAAGGAAATGTTAATCTCCCATCCTGGTATAAAGGAAGTCAGCTTTCTTTACTTCCAATATCCAGACATTGCCTCATAGAAATACTGAGTGGAGATTTTTATTGTAGTAAATATAGACACATATTTGCCAAACTGGAGTCCCTGCATGTTGCTAAGTTGATATTAGCTAAAAGAGACAGGCAGCAGTAAGTGTAATATATTGTTACAATTAATGTTCTAGGCTGTGACCATGTTTAATTATTATTTCTATCACAGTAGCAGTATGTTTAGTGTGTAATTAATTAGCCCAGAAGCAGAAGAGTAAAGAACAACTAGAAAACTGGTAGTGAAAGGCTCCTGGTGTATGGTAGTTTATTCTGACTTTCTTAATTATGGAAGCTCGTTCAGAATTTTTGATTAAAAATAAAATAAAATCAAATCCCTATGTGTTAAAGAAATTAATGCATTGTTTGCTCTGTACTGTATTAGTCAATAGTTGGTGCAAGATGTATAATACAAGTACATGCATTTTTTTTTTTATCTCTATGTTACCTCTCAGGCAGGAAAAACATCAGCTACTATTCAGGATCTGTCAGTGCTCCAAGTGGATGTGTTACATTTTTCTCACTTCCCAACATGACAGACACTGGGACTGTGTCTGTGTCTTGGTCTTTCTAGTTCTGGCAGCTGAATTCTAATACTTGCTTGGGGCTTTCTCTGACAAGTGTGCTCTTTGGGAAGGATGCAAGGAGCTTCCTCTGCCTTTGCACTTAAAAGCCTTGCAGAGGCAGCTCTGTTGCTGCTCCCTGGGGCACCTGGATAGTGAAGCAGGCAGGAGGGAAGGATGGCCATGCCCTCACCTCTCTCTCTCTCTCTCTCTCCCTTGACCTTTGTGTCAATTCACTAAAGTTGGGAGAATCAGGGGAGCAGACTGCACCCTTTCCAGAGATGTTCAGCCAGTGCACACTCGGTGGAAAGACCTGCAGGGGGTATCAGCCCAGCACAGCTCTGAGGTTTCCTTCAGGAGTGCTGAACTCACCTTGTGCAAGCTGGAAGACACGAACCTGTCACAGACACGTGTGCCTGCTGTGGTGTTAGGAGTGCAGAACAGACAAGGTACACACAGGCTGGGAATGAAACAGTGACTTGAACATCCGTGCTCAGTGGAGCACGCCAGGACTACTGGAATCAAGGGAAAATTCAGCTTTACAATGTGCTGTTCAAGTTTTTAGCCCATTAACAATCCAAGTAAATCAGATGCTGATTTCACTTATTCCGTTGTTTTTCACTGGGTTTTTCTAGCTTGCAAATCTATGTCACAACTGAATGAGTGAGTTTGTGGTGAGGACAAGTAGCCACATGTGGAATGTGACATAAAAACAAGATTCTTACTGGTAAATGCTGCTTAGTTTTGTAACTTGCACAATGCTACTGAAATCACAGCAGTGGCATTAACAATTCAAGTCAGGCAGAAGTTTTTCTATCTCTGAATAGAGATCTGTACAATGCTTACACTCTCTAAATACAGATAATTAGAGGCTGTGGCATAATTCTCTTCTCCTTCGACCTAAAAGCAGTCAGGAATGAAGTCACTGAAGCAATTTTTACAGTAGCATGAAACTAACAGAATGTATTGGGCCTACACTGAGTTTCTTAATTTAAAGAATTTAATCTGCATTTATTTGGATGGCAGGATCTTTATATTAGCCCTGAATTTTTTTTTTAAATTTTTTTTTTACCTAAATGGCATAGTCTCATGGCAACTGTTATTTGGAGGTGAAGGGCAGCAGGTGAAGGGAACAGTTGTGAAAATGTCTAACCAGTAGGCAGGAGAGGGCCAGCAATGCCAAATTTAAAGTGTTTTTTCCATTTTTTTATTGTTTAGGGAATAAAGGAATCTACGCTCTCTGCTTTGCTTATAATTCACTAAAATGGGTCAATGCTTGAGCTAGCAGTTGCTCTGAAATTACAATGACTGACTGTAATTAAGAACTAATTTGTAGTCATAAAAAAGCCAGATAAGGGGCTATCCACTTCATGAGAGATGAATATAATCAGGGTAACTGGCACAGCTGGTGGCCATAGTCTGTCCTCAGTGAGCACATGCAATTCCCATCATTCCTAATAGGACTTAGGCATCTGCATCAGAAGGTGAATACTTTTTTTTGGTTTTTTTTTTTCCTTTTGAAAGCTTATAGAGTATGAGGACAGTGCTTGTGGAGCAACCACATCCTAATTACTCAGCCTTAGCATTCTGATGGGTGTCCTGTCAGTGAATCAGGTAGATGTGGTTTGGTTTGGTTTGGTTTGGTTTGGTTTGGTTTGGTTTGGTTTGGTTTGGTTTGGTTTGGTTTGGTAGAAAACAGTCAAGTTGGCTTCAGAGGAACACATCAGTGCTGAATGTGCCATTTTATAAAAGTAGTGGGGAACTGACTTCAACTCAAGCCATTCTCCAGTTATATGTGAATTTCTGGAGTTATTTTCCTTGGTATCACAGGCAGATCTAGCAGCAATACCCTGTGACCTTTTCATCTGTGATACTCGACTTGACTTCTGTATGAAAACAATCATCTTTAGCTTTATTGCAGAAAATATATCTATAAAACCCTGTTAACTGTTTTCCTTATGCAAAACAGCAATTATGACCTCTTTGACTTAACACTAATTTTACAGAAATAAGCAATTGCCATTTGGCTCTCTTCATTTTGTACTTTGTTTCACACTTTCTTAAGAAGTATCAGCAGACTTTTAATTATCCTGCAAATGATTCTATTAAGTGTTCTCCTTGCATATTAAATGCAGAAGACATTGTTTTGAGCTTCCTTTGCCTCCTGTGAATAGAATGTGGGCAGACATAGGAAAATCAAATTATTTTACTAAATGAAAACAACCTGAGCAGAAGAAATAATTTTGAATAATGACAGCTTGGGTGAGAGTGTCACCATTTTCTATCAGTTTGCTCTGCATCACATAGGAGCTCACTTGATGGAACATAAAAAAAAAAAAAAGTGTCTAGTAAAAATAAGCTGTGACAGTCTCTAAGTAAATGTAATAAATCAGGAGGATTTTCAAAGGGAATAAAAAGTGTCATTTATGATGGTTAGAGCTTATACGCCCACTATGATTCCTGTACTGGTACAGTTTATGCTCTCCCATGGTAGATAAAATTATTACTTGATCTGTCAAAATGGAGTGACAAAATTTTTGTGGGTAGACAGCTTATTTAAGAATAGTAAAGTTCTATTGTGTGTTTGCTATCCTAACTTGAAGTGCTGTAGAAAACAAGAAATGAGGGAAAGCAACCATTGTTCAGAAAGTTGATGTAAAATTCGTAAAAAAGAAAAAAGTTAATAGCAAAAATATTAACATTTTACCCATAGGAATCTGGAGAAACAGTAAACATTTTCATCTGAGAAGTTATTATTTCAGTATAGAAATGAGAGTGTTAGATGAAATTACATGAAATCTAATATATATTCCACATATTATTTTATATACATTATGTAGAACTGAGATATAGACTCTAGCAGATTTCCTGTAATATAATGAATTGATAGTTCTCAGAAAAAGTTTTTGCTCAGCAGGAAGTAGCTTGGATTAATCTTGGTTCCTGGTGTTCACAACTGGATTAAATCCAGGCACTGAGAGTGCTTGTCCAGTCCTAGCCCAGGTTTGCCAGACACCTGTATCTGACTAGGACATTCAAAAGTATGGAATATTTATATGGAATATGAAGCACTGAAGCTATGGACAGCTGACACTTCATTGCATTGCCAGTGAAACTTGCAGCTAGGGACAAAACTGCCTGCTCTGAAAGTGGAAGTGTGACCATCAAATAGACTCCATGTCATTTCTTTAAAAACCAAACAACTACCTGAAAGGAGGATGGAGCCAGGCGGGGGTTGGTCTCTTTTCCCACGCAACTCTCAGTAAGACAAGAGGACATGGTCTTAAATTGTGCCGGGGAAGTTCAGATTGGATATTAGAAAGAATTTTTTCACGGAAAGGGTGATCAGACATTGGAAGGGGCTGCCCAGGGAGGTAGTGGACTCTTTGTCCCTGGAGACATTTAAAAAGCGACTCGATATGGCACTCAGTGCCATGGTCTAGTGACTGTGGCGGTAGTTGATCAAGGGTTGGACTCGATGATCTCTGAGGTCCCTTCCAACCCAGCCTATTCTATGATTCTATGATTCTATGAAATCTTGCTTTGCTTATAAGGGTATTATGTGACATAATATATCAGATGTAAAAATCATTCTCCTTAACAGAATTATCTTTTTTTTACTTTTTCAACACAAAATCAAGAAGTAACCAAGTCGTGGTTTAAAGCCACATGCGCAAGTATAGGCATTTACTACCAGAAGGCTTCTAAAGCTAGTTAAAAATATTTTATGGCTAGAATTAAAGTCAGCAATATATCAAAAGTAAATGGAGAACATATGTTTTGCCATTGAGAAGGGAAACTTAGCCTTTGGGATGAGGTGTGAAGGAACATTATGCACCTGCCATGACTTAGAGACTTTAAATTGTGATTAGGAGTCCTTCAAACTCCTTAAACCCACCGAGAGCTACAGTTGAACCCTGAATGAAAACCAGACATACTTTTCTGTACCCTTTTTCCTCTGCTTGCACATTTTGAAAGAAATGTTATGGAGTTCCAGTTCCAGTGCTAAATGTGGAGTTGAAGTTCTGTGCTCTGCTAGAAAAGGCATTTAAAGGATGAATGCATTTGCATATATTCTGAAGAAATGATCACAGTTGAAAGGATGTTTCCAACATGAGGAACAAGTCCCATATTTCAAAATCGTTACTAATTCCCAGTCACCAGATCCTGTCAGCTCCCACTGGAAACTTAAACCTCAAGTTCTTTGGAAAGAACATGGTTTTAAAAATTTCATAGTGACTGATCTGTGACTGGTGACTAGAGCTATACCTTCACTTAGAAAACAACTCCTTCCTTTCTGGTATGGCTATTTATTGAAGCTATATTCTATTCATATAGCTGCATGGGAAGGGGACTCAAGAGAGGAAGCAATCTGAATTATGAAACTATTCCCTTCTCTTCAGATAAAAGACAAGTGGTGAAGTAGGTATCTGGATTTTTCCAAAATGTCTAATGAGGCACTGCTTTGAGGCTACCCACAGCAAAGATGAGCTGGTTTTCATGGACTTCGGATTTCTTCTGCTGCTTGTATAGCTGCAAGAATGTTTGCTACAGTGCCTGTGGCAAGGAGAGTCAAATTAGACTTCTCCCCACGAAAGAAAATGGCATTTTAGGAAAAAGAAAATATTTCCTTGTACCAACAGAGAAAACAGCATAGTGCAGTCTCAGTGAGTGAACAGCAAAATTCATGACAGAAGTAAGCAGAGGACATCAAACACACCATAGATTTTTTTTTTTTTTTTTTTTTTGCAAGAGCGGAGTCTTCTAAATATAGATTATAGTAATTTACTTTCAAACAACTCATTTTCAGCATCTGACATGTTCATTAACCCCAGGTAGAAAAATTATTGTGGTGCATTAATTTTTCACCAATGAAGACATTAGTCATATTTGCAAGTATCATTAGTGTCTGCCACCGAGGTGGAAAAGTCTTACTGTCTCTCTCCAAATGGAGGATGCATTAGAATGTTAACTAGGGTCTGCTGAGTTCTGTGGGTTATCAACCCTTGCACACTTTTATGCATTGAATTTTAATTAGACTTTTCTAAAAGTACATCATTAAAAGACATGTTTTAGAAGTGAGTGGGACAGATATGTAATCCGTTAGTAAAATAAGGTAAAATGGACGAGGATTTAGTGTAGTATTCTGATAGTTCTGCTGACAATCTGAAGGGTACAAGTTCATATATTAAACTCTATGTGTGCTCAGCAATTATAAGAAGGAAATGGGATCTGAGGACTTAACAGTCCACTGAGGGGGGAAGGGAGGAAGGTTTTAAAGGTGCCAAGAGCAGCAGGTATCTAAAGGTAAGTGAGGTCAGAGAGACTTGGGTGTTATTCTTCCCACTGTGTTACAATAAATCCCTTACACAGCACACTCCTAAAATGAAGACTAAGTACTGGAAAATGCCTCAGAATGATTGGGTCCTATCTTTTTAGATGCTTTTCCATACATTCTTTCTACTCGATGCTCATAAAGTCTTTTCTCATATCTTTATTTAAATGGTTTTGCTTTGGATTTATCTATGACCTATTTTTTAATACTTCATGGAATAAAATAATCTTTCTGCTAGCTTTTGTTAAAGACATGATGAAAAGGAGAGCAAGTAAGTTGCTCTACTTTAATTTTTTCACATTAAAACAATGCTCAGAGGTTTTTTTCATTGAAGTCTGAGACTGAATACCTGGCTAATCTTTCTTCTTTTGTAGGCAGAAAGGTGAATGCACGACTGAATCTTAGGAGCCATTCCCTTTAGTAATGTTTGTAAATCTTCGAAGCAATTATTCCCTTTTTTCTCAGTTCCTTCCCCCTTTACTTGCAATGTCCAATTTCCACCTCAATATATGACACCATGAAGCAGCTTGATGCATAACCTGGTGAGGAAGGTCGGGAGGTTCACTCACTGGGGTCAGTGTCAGTGTGGAAACCATCCCCAGTCCCTTTCTCTCCTCAGAACTTTTCTTTGTTTTTGCACCTCTCACATAATTACATGATATTCATAAATATGAAATAGATGCTGCTTGTTCAACACTAGTGTCATAATTTGGATCTTCTAAACTTAAGAAGTCCATATTTCCATGGACTTATCATTTCTATTACCATTTTTACAACCCTCTTTTTCCTGTGAAAAAAGTTTCTGGGAACCAGACAGCTACTTGAATACTTACCACTGTACAATTTAATTACACATTACGTTATTTTTCTGGCTTTTACACCACACAAAAGCTATGATTTGTTTGTGTTTCAGCTCAGCCAGAGAAAGTTATTCTCATCTCTAGGTAGTTATATTACTTAAGCACTTTTTGTTTTGATGGAAATTACTTTTGTAGGAAGAAATTTACCGCTTTGACTGTGATCAGGGCCACAGCTCAGTCTGTAACATTCACTGCTGACATGCCTATTTCCTACCTGTCAGAATGAAATACTAATGGTAGGTCCTATCAATTCTGACATTGCTTTCTTATTTTTTATAACCAAGGTCACTTTGCTTCAAGTTTACATTTGGCATGCAAATAGAAATGAAACCATGAAAAGGATTGTTATTTTTTTTGCGGCAAATTTGTGCTGATCATGTCTGATTTGGGTGTTTTGTTTTTCTAGGAATAAAGCAGTTGAAAAATTTAAGGAGATAAATAAGGCACTTACAGGTTGGAAAGCAGCAAAAAGATGCTTTTTTGGTCTTTATTATTAAGTATACATGCAAAATGAGGCTGGCTAATCAGATTGCTCTTTTCTCAGAGTCTATTTTATTGCATTCATGTTTAAATGAAGCATTTGAAAGGTGTTTGAGGACTATTGGCTAACCCTTGCAAAATATCTATTCACAGAGAGTGTAAAGGAAGTTTTAGTGTCTGTAGGGAAAGGTAAAAGACATTGCATTTCTCTTGAACACACCAAGGAAGGCTTGCATTTGAATTCCCAGGGCCTATTTTTTGCTGAGTCTTTGTTCTTTAATCATAATTTTCATTATTGTCTGCTTAGTATCATGCCCTCTTCTTTACACTCAGAAGTGAGAAGCCTTGTTTATGCTTCTGAAGACTGGAAAAATAGCACCATGGGAAAGCAATGTCCTTGTTTTATCTGCATGCACAGGTGTAGTACAGGCAAAGCTTCTACCATTAAACTGCCAATGACCTCTATCATATTTTAATGGACTCATCCTTTGGGTAGTCTCAGAGAAGTAATTTAGCTTCTTAATTTTGGGAAAAGCTTTCTGGTTGTTATGTGCTTTTAATTGCAATTCTCATGATCTTATGCAGAAATCAAACTGTTTTATTTAGATGATTTTGGGTGTGATTTTTCTACCTAACACGAATTAAAACCTGGAATCTTTAGCCAGGTGGAATAAGGCCATTTCAGCACTGCTTTGTCTTTCTGACAGAGAAAATTTGGGCATGAATTGGGACAACAAAAATTCTCTGTTTTTTATGTGTTGCAAAACTATGAAGCATTGTATTTCTTTCGTGGAGAAATGACAATAACAGGAGTAGTTTTCATGGCATCAAACACCTCAACACTTGAGATTTGAGTCTCTTGGGCATCAGAATGGACCCTAATAAATAAGCTTTCCTATGTAGTTTTTGCAAGGGAAAGGCTTCTAGACCTCAGTGCAGTGCTGCTCAATTTTAGATTGCAAACTAGTCCAGTTTTGCAGTAGTAAATCAGCAGAATGCTGCAGAATTCCACTCTGTTTGGGATAATCAGAAAGAAACAAAAAGTTTTGTGACCTGATTGTCTTTCATACTAGATGGAACCACACAGAAGTGGTTAAATTCTTTGCAGAGCCAGCCCCACATCCTTGTCAGCTTTTCATGGAAGTAATAAACTTCCCAGGACAGGTGGTGAGCTTGCTCTGGTGGCTGCCTCCCTACTCATTATTCTTCTGTTTCATCTTTAATCATGCTGCTACAACATGAAGTATTTGATACTGATAGCATTGCTTATTGTAATAATGTAATTCCAATTTCCTGTACTTGCTGGTCTCCTCCCTCTTTCACCATTAGATTACATGTTGCAGAAATATAAACACATTCCTACATTGTAGAGCATTATTGAATGAATAAATACCTTTAAGACCTTTCAAATACTCATAAAGAAGGTTCAAAATTAATGCAAAGGAATACATAATTTATAATGAGTATTACTACTTCTGCAGACTGTATCTCTTGCTTGAGTAAAATAATTCAAGGTTTTTCAATAGTACTAAAGTTGTGTAGACCTGTATCATCACTGGCTTTGCTTACCTAGTGGATAAAATCAGAAAAAAACCTCAAATTTTTGGCAGTTTTTTAATGGTCAGGATGCTGACATAAAGGAATAATTGAAATTCGTATATGGCAACTTCATTCTTAATGGAGAAATTATTTTATTAAATTTTGTTCTGAAGTGATTTTTTTTATTGGTTGTAGGTGGTTTTTTTTTTGTTTGTTTGTTTTGTTTTGGTTTGTTTTTTTTTTTTTTTTGTTGTTGTTAGATAAGAAATTTCCTGGGGCTGGAGAAGGCAGAAGAAGTACCTGTTATTATAATCACTTTCCTTTTGATGGTTCAGTGGGACTTTGTGCTGCTTTATGTCATCAGTTCTGCAATACTGTAAAAGCCTTGTTACCTAAGCAGAGAGGGTATCTCAGCAGACATTTTGGTCTAGAAAATAGCTTGACTGCTTCAAAATCTGCAGGATTTTCTTTATTATATTGAGATTTCCCTCTTCTTAGGAAAGGGAGAAAGGATGGAATGTTGGGTGCATGCTGACTGTGAGGTCTGCTCTTGAGTCAGTACCTGGTGTTTGAAAAGCTGTCAGCAAGAGGCTGAGTTCTTCCATCCTTTAATGTCCTAGCTCAGAAATATGTGGGTGCATTTCATAATGCTGGAAGACACTGAAGTCTTCTGAGAGGACATACTAAAAGGTATATGAAATCTATGATTCTATGATTTTGCTTCTAGGAAATACTGATACTCAGGTCTTTTCTGGGCTATTTCTTTCTGATCAGTATTTACCTTTGCTATCTAGCCAGAAGTGTATTTATTTGATTTGTTTTCATGTCTCCTGTATGATGTGGTGAAGTCTAGGTGTTACAGGTCTGTACTTTTAAAATGCCACCTCTCCTGAAGGAAAGGATTTTCTTTTACTTGATGGTAGTAGCCTTGCAGGGTGAGAAAAATCCATTGAAGACATGTAAAAGACCATTTTCCATGTTTTTCTTAAAGAAAAACTCTCTAAATATTCCCTTCTTAAATAATAAGCCTCAAGATGCTGTTGTAATATATATACCCAGCATTGCATCATTTCAAACAGAAAGGAATAGATTTATTTCTCTCATCTGTCAGTCTAACCCATGCTTTTCTGATGTACACATTTACAAGAATTCTGAGCAGTGTTTGTGCTGCTCTGATTTATTGAGTTCTCACTGATACATGGCCCTGATGTTCTTCCTCTTCTGCATTTTAGCTGGTGGCTCTCTTTTGACTGTTATTTGTTAAGTCTTGTTACTACTAGGCTCTAATTATAGCTCCCATTATTTTTAGGAAAATGCTGAAATACCAGCTCAAAGGGGCTTTAGAAGTGCACAAATGAGAATTAGAGATGTGATAAACACTCATCAATAGGCTGCTGGGGCTTTTCACTTAACATCATTCAAATAATAATTAGAATATTTAGATGCTAAGTACAGATTTGAGAGTGAAAATCTAATGGAAAGGGTTGTTTTTAAATGCATATATAAATAAAATAGGACCTAGACCTTCACTTGTGTGGATTCACACACAGACTTATGTATGTTTTGTCTTTGTTTTGCAGAGCTTTTTCTTTACAGGAAGTATTGTAGCTTTTAATAGTAAATGAAACTGCTAAATATGGATCATGTTGGAGCTGAATTGCTAAAAGACCTGCAGGATGCCTGTGCATTTAAATGCAAAAAGGAAAGGCACAACCTAAGTCCTTATGCTAGGAACAGTCTAAATCATTATTTCCATCTGGTTCTGACCGTAGAAAACTCTCAGAGAGAACTTTTAGAAACAGACAGCATAAAAGAAGGCAAATAGAGTAATGAAAACAGGGTAGACCATAGGGGTAAATAAATGGTAAATAAAAAAGGTAAATATACATTTTCTAAAAATATTTGGAGCAGCCACCACTATGGACACCTCTTACTATCCATGTGTGAAAACATTACCAACTGGCCATGTTTCAGGACCAGAAAGGTTGTATGGAACCTGCAAAATTCACTTTGGTTTCAAAAATTCTAACTTTGCAAGGATGAATCCAATTCCCTTGCCATTTCTTCACCAATACTAGAAGCAGCAGAGATGCTCCTGTTTCACTGATGGTAAGACTAATGCTACTATAAGATGTTTAAAATCCTGCTCTTAACAAAGCATTTATTTTTTATAACTGAAGCCTTGCTCTCTCGTGACTATTGATTCTCCGTGAGGCTAATTTTGCAGTAAATATTTTTTTCTTTACCAGTCTAAACGTTTCTGATTTCTTATGCATGTCACCCCCTTCCTTGTATGCCTAGTGATCTTCCCTATAGATCCCTTCTGTTTGGGTAACTCTGTGCATCAGATGGCAAATAGTTGGCTGCTGCTTTACATGGTGCAGGGATCAGTCCTTCCCTGATAGGGTGATGGACTGGGTGACCTAAGATTTGTCTTTCATCTTTATTTTATCACTGCAAAATGCAAGTGGGCGTGCAAATCCCAGCTCTTTGCCAAAGCCATCTGCTCAAAAATATTATACAAACAGACAAGGAAGGTTTGAACTAATTACAACTTTTGTCTGTTTATGAAAATTATTCCTTGCTACAGCAATCATATATCTGGGCTTCCCCTAGTTGGGCTCTCTCTTTAAATAAAAAAATCTCATCTGGGCACAATGTAAAGATCTGTGGGGTTTGCAGTGATTTGTGGATATCCTTCAGTCCAGCAGAAAGATGAACACATTATCTGAGATGTCCAGCTCGTTGGACAAAGATTTAACATATTTTTCCCTGGAAGATAATAGATAGCAATATGGAAGCCATGCATTAGGCTTTGCATTGTAATGTTGACCTTGCTATCTATGCTTTTGCACTTTAAGAGGCTTTTTTCTTGGGAATAGGTAGGATTCACATCAATACACCATTTATCTTTGGCCTAGGAAACTCTTTGCATGCACAAAGTGCTGAATTTTACCTGTGTTGAGAAGAACTCCATTTCACATGGGCTGAAGAAATTGAACCAAGCATAACAGCATCTTCATCACTGATGTAGATGAGGGGATTGAGTGCTTCTTCAGTAAGTCTGCAGATGACTTAACACCAAGATGACTTCCTCCCACCAAGTTGGGTGGGAGTGTTTGGATGCTCTAGGGTAGGAAGGCCCTGCAGAGGGACTTGGGCAGGCTGGATCTGTGGGCCAAGTCCAGTGATATGAGGTTTAATGAGGCCAAGTACCAGGGCCTCCACTTTGCTGAGAACAACCCCTTGGGGAGGAGTGGCTGGAAAGCTGCCAGGCAGAAAAGAACCTGGGAGTGTTGGTTGACAGCTGGCTGAATATGAACCAGCAGTGTGCCCAGGTGGCCAAGAAGGCCAAGAGCATCCTGGCTTGGATCAGGAATAACATGACCAGTAGGCAAAGGGAAGTGTCCCCTCTGTACTTGGTGCAGATGAGGCAGAACCTGGAGTACCGTGTTCAGTTCTGGGCCCCTCACTACAAGGAAGACATTGAGCTCCTGGAGGGGGCACAGATAAGGGCAACCAAGCTGAAAACTAAGCTGAACAAGTTCTGTGAGGAGAGGCTGAAGGAACTGGGAATGTTTATGGCCCGGGGAACCTTACTGTTGGCCTCTTCTCTCAAGTGAACAAAGACAGGACTAGAGGAAATGGTCTGAAGTTGCCCCAGAGGGGGTTTAACCTAGGTATGAGGAAGAATTTATTCACTGAGAGTAGTGAGGAGTTGGAATGAACTGCCCCAGGAGGTGGTGGAATCACTATCCATAGAACTATTTAAAAACCGTGTAGATGAGGCACGGCACACAAGGACATGCTCTGGTGGGCATGGTGGTACAGGTAGTGATAAATATATTATAATAATTTAACATTATAACATAATATATTATAATAGAATAAATATGTTATAATAAATGTTGATAAATATATTTTACTTATTTTGTTGGAGGGATGTTGACAGCTGGTCACAGTGATCTTAGAGGTCTTTTCCAACCATGACAATTCTGCAGCTCAGTGTTCCCTTAGTTCCAGGGGCTCTCTACAGACCACAGCAGAATGGTCTTTCTGAGCTACCATGATCTTCTCTTTCTCCCAGTGCTCCTTCTGTCTTGCAGGCTGCCTGATACCCTGATCTTACCAATAAATGCTTCTGGGGTGAAGTGGAGAGTTTCCCTGACTGGGAGTTTCCCTCCTGCACTCTGGGGCTGTGCATCCTCAGCTCCAGCTGCCAGATAAGGGCTGCTGCCTCCCCACCCATCAGGTCACTGAGCTCAGCACTGAGGCTGCTCCATGTTATTGCTGGCTTTCTGGGTGACAGATGGAAAGCCATAAGCTTTGTCACTAAGTGTTGCCTGAGCCAGTAACAGTTGTATGTGCAGTTCAGAGTGTTGGGGTGTTCAAAGTTTTATTTGCGTGTTTTTGCTGTGTTTGTGTGATATTGTAAAAAAAAAGAAAAGAAAGGAAAAAAAAAAAAAGAAATGAATCTCTTCACTAGTTGAAGAGAGCTCCCTTTAAAAGTTGCATGGAGGAAAAAAAAATACATTGTATTTTTTGTTGACAGGAAGTTTCAGGTTAGTTTTTGGGTTTTTTTTTTCTTTTTTTTTTTTGGAACAGCAAAATTTTTTTAGGCATACATTGGTTTAGATGTATCAGCTCCATGTATCTCATGAAAAGGCAAGTTGTTTGCTCATTGTATATAAAATGAGAATTCAGTGGCACTTCTATGATTCTCCAAAATAATTACTTGAGTTTCCAGTTTTTATTTCAGTATGTGGAAATATTTTGCTTTCAAATGTGTTGCTGTTTTTTGTTTTTTTTTTAGAATGTTTAAACTACTTACTCTGTGTACACATGCTGCCATTTACTTACTATTCAGTCTTGTAGAGGCCAAACTGCTGAACAGTGCTAAAGTTTTACCTTAGTGCAGGGTATCAGAGTATTTACTTAGAATGTTTAAGGCTGGTTCATTACAGAAAACAACCACCAGACTTAATTAATTACTGGATAATTTTTAGCATTGTATTAGCATGCAATTAACAATTTTACAACTAGCTTAATAAACAAATAACAATTACACTTCCACATATGGCTTCCTTTACAAAGTTACCCCATCATGCATAACTAATGGGTTTGCTGCCACATGCTAGGAATCCTGTTATAAATTTAATGAAGCTGGTGGTTAGTCTGTTGCAAGAATGATATAATATTCATATAGATATCAAATACAGTACTGGCTACAGACTCTCCTGTGTTGCACTCTACTAGACAAGAAAAGGAAGAGAACTTGCATTGAGATTTGCAGACAATTTTAGTGTCGATGAGCACTTTTGTCTTATGGTTTAATGAGAAAAATTATCTCAATTTGGAGAGGAGTCACTGAACTGCTTTGACATCTTAGTTATAACAATGTCACATCATCCTTATCCTCTGCAGATTTCAATTGAGTCAAGTATTATTCTGCCTGGACATTCAAAAGGTTTAGGTAGCATCTTAGGTCTTGATGGCTGTAAATGGTTTTAAAGAGCTCCAGAGCAGTATGGCTAGAATAGCACTGAGGGCAGGACTGTTAATATCCAAATTATGAACTGGTGAAGCCAGCTGGGCACACTGAATGTTTTCTGCTTGCATTAGTGCAGCTCTGATGTCCAGCTGGCTGATAAAGGGGTGGAAGTTTCACTCACTGAAGCCATTGTAGATAAAAACTAAATACAAGACAGAGGTATCTCCTGAAACCCAAGCTAATTCTATCCAAGGATCCCCCTCCCTAGGTGAGACACGTCAGAAGGCTGCCCCCCTGTTGTGTAAACTTGGCAGACCTTGGTAGTCCTCGCATTTAATGCAGAGCTTTCCAAAATTGCAGCTCCATTGGGAATTGCAGCTGCTGAAATTGCAGCCCAGGGAAAGCAGAGGGGAAGCCCAGGAGGCAGCTGTGAGTCCACTGCAATGCTGAGGGCACAGCTGAGTGAAACTACATTTGTCTGCATTTCATGCTGGTAACATAAAGGGCTGCTGCACTAAGAACACTGAAATTAAGGAATTTCCCAGACTTTATTCTCTTTTTAATTATAATTTTAAATTATAACTAACTAAAATCAGAAGCTAGGGTAGATGTGCAAACTGATGCATTTGAAATACATTTTGATGGATGTTTCCTTAATAAACTGATGATAATCACTTTCTTATCTGACATCAGTTTTTTCTCCCTTTTTGCTGTTCTTAAAAAATTGGAATTATTTTGAAAAGAGAAACGTGTCAATGAGATTTTTCAACACAAATTTTCTCTATTGTTTCATGCACAAACTTCAGCTTTACCTTTTCAAATTCCCTATCCTGTTTTATGCTGTGTGACATTTGTGTCAGATCTATTTTTGTTTCACAATGCAGGATATATTCTTGTGCACTTCAAACTGTGTCGTACTTCTCTAAAGAGAACTGGACAGAGGTTAGGATGCTGTCTTCTTCATCTAATTAAGTTCTAGCATAATCATTATATATAGCCTATATTTACTTGAGTAGAAAACTGGCTTTGAGCAGGAACTTGAATTACATAACCTCCCTGTGTTGCTTCTGACCTGGATTATTCTGATTCTATGAAAACAAAAGTCAAGGGGGTGTGTGTTTATTGAAGAACAAAACATTTCATTGCCTCAAGTTCCATTTCTGAGAAGTCAGAGTTCATTGTAGAACATTTTGACCTGTGGTAGCAGCACAGTGGAAGTAGGAAAATGAGATTTCCTGGAAGAAAACTGTACCTCTAGCTGGGCACAACTAAGTAGATGTTTAAATTCCCCCCCTCTAGCCTCTAGGAACCCCATCCTCCAAAAAATACCTGATCTTTTCAAAGCCATGTAGTACACAGAAGAAAAACTTGTTTTTTTCAAATGCAGTCCCATCCTTTTTAAAGAAAGATTGAGTGGAACACTGTAATTTAAAAATAAAAGTCCCCTTAGTTGCAGGTTGTGGAGAGCTCATGCTGTATAAATTTTTTAGAACACAAATATTTCAGTGGCTGAGTTGATGGATGAACTTGGCAGCCTGTCCTCAAACGATCTGGGATTTTTAGAAAAACAAAAACCAACACCCTTAATGCCAGGTTCTAAACTGTATTTAATAAAAAACAGAGCTGTGTGCAATGTGCTTATTTTGCTTTTTTTGCTAGGAGGCCCATTGCTGCATTCAGCCATTAACTTTTACCTCATTCTGTCAATATCCAAGACAGGAGAGCCAATAAGCCACCCTGGCTGCCTTCAGGAAGATGCATACTAAGGAGAGAAAAATAGCTACAACTTAGCCAGGACTGTCTTAACTCTTTTTTGTCTTAGTTGGCTGATCATTGTTACTCTCACATTTGATCTAGAGAGCCTAAAAACTAAATCAAATGTGATCAAAACTCCCCTGCAGGACAAGACAGCAGCCTAGCCAGGGCTCCTGTCAGCCCAGTAGGATAGTCAGTCACTAAGGAAGACTTAGGAGCTTCTATCTGAGGTGGATAAAAGATCTGTGGTCTTTCTGTGCTTATCCTCCTCTAAGTGAAGTCAAAATAGATCATTTTGGTCAAGCAGGCAGGAAGGGCAACAATATGAGGTCATGGCCTCTGATCTTTGTAGAGTCATTTCCGCTTGGTTTTGTAAAACCCCTAAAGTCACCTTAGGAGGGCAGGTCATTTAGCACCCATGTTTGACAGAGTACATACAGACACTCTTCTGACTCCGTGTCCAACCCCTTGCTCAGTACCTTCATTTGTTGTTTTCTGTGCAGGAGATTCCACAGATCTTACTTTATGTGAGAGAGAGAGAAGAGAAAGATGCATAAAGGTTTTTTTTAGTGAATACGCAGGAAATTTAAAGCATGAAGACTGGTCCTTGATTGTGTATCCAGCTGTGCAAGTTTACTGACAGGGTTTCTTCCTTTCTTAAATTACTCTATGCCACAGGCAGTCTCAATATAAAAAATATACAGAGCTAGCAACAAATCCACCAAATCTAGAAACATGCTTTCTTCACTGTAAAGTTATAATATGTCAAATTTTGTGCAGTCAATCAATGTAAGTCACATAGTTTTATTTACTGCAAACTAGTGCTCCATGTCATTACTCAAAAATAATTAGGAAACAGAGTTTGGCTGGGGGTTGGGGTACGAATTATTTTATTTATTTATTTATTTTGGTATAGCTTAGGGTTCATGCTCAGTTAATTACAGAATTATGGAACCACAGAAAAATTGAGGCTGGAAGGGACCTCAGGAGATCCCTAGTCCAACCTCCTTCTCAAAGCAGAGTCAGCTCTGAAATCAGAGCAAGGTGCTAAGAGCTTTATGCAGTCAGGTCCTCCAAGGCTGACCATGGTGCAACCTCTCCGTGCAGCTTCCTTCACTGCTTGGCTGTCCTCGTGGGGAAAATGTTTCTCCTATGCACTGAAATCTGCTGTAAGTTCAATGGATATTAGTTGTAGCACATCATTCTGGGATGCACCACTGTGAAGAGCCTGCTCTCTCTTCTGCAGAACCTTTTTGTAGGCACAGGGGTCTGCGGGTAGGTCCCCGGGAAGCTGCCTCTTCTCCAGGTTGAACAAGCACTGCTCCAACCTCAGAGCAAGTGCTTCAGCCCCCAAGCATCCTGGTGACCTTCTGCTCCTTCTGCTGAACTTGCCTCAGTTGATAAATGCCTCTCTTGTATGAGGGAGCAAGTGGGGGAACTGGAGAAGGAGAGATGTATAATTTCTTCCCCAAATCTCCTGGCTGTGCTCTTGTTCATACAACCAAGGAGATTGTTGTCCTTTGCTGCTAAGGCACACGAGTGGCTCCTATGGAGCTTGGTCTCTCCCTGCCCACCCAGTTCCCAGCCCCTTGTCATTGCAAGGGGTTGTAGGACTTGGCAGTTCTTGCTGATTTTCATAAGGCTCCTGTGGGCCCATTCCTCCAGCCTGAACGGCAGCTCTGCCTTTGAACATGTTAAATGGTCCCTCAGGTCTGGTCCCCTCTGTCTGCAAAATATTTCTCTGTGTTTCTGGTCTGCTCCCCTCCATCTGCAAAATATTCTCTGTGTTTCTAATACAGCCGTGTGTGCTCCATTTACTATAGAAGAGATAAAGCAATACAATTGAGTCTCAGTGTTTTGACAAGTTTTTGTTTATCCTCTAGTTGTAACATTATGGAGAAGAAAGATGAAAAAACTTAACCAAATCATACCGGCAGTTAAAGTATCTTTGTGTGTCAAACCTCCATTTTATTTGGGTTAAATTTTAGTTCTTACATCATGCTGTCTATATTCAATTACATTGGGACCCTCTATGTTAGGCTTGCTGTTGAAACCAGGTAGATACACTCCTGTCTGCTTTCTGAGTGTGTGATTAAGTCAGTACCTTGGCTGTGAAATGTATGATGATGTTCATTTTCCAAAGAGCTGTGAAAGCTCAAAAAAATAATACTTTGGTGGAGAGTCCCATGGGGCTGGAAAGGGAAGCCAAATCCCAAATCCCATTCCACTGCCCAGGCGTTAGATAAATCTTCTTTCTGGCAGCTATTTAATTCAGAATAGATTTAGATCAGAACTTTTGTTTGAACACAGTGGCCATTTAATCATGCCAAAATGTTTCTACTGTTCCCACTTTCCCTTTCATTACATTGTATGCTAAAGAAATTATAATCAGCAAAGGACTAGAACTATCACCTGGCTACCCTGAATCATAATGAAGTACTGTGTGGCATTTTACTGTTCCAATTCCTGATTTGTGGTTAAATTTGATATGCAGCATCCTGAATTCATATTATTGTGTAAATATTCTCATTATAAGCTATAATTTGCTTTGGATCTGAAAAGGTCATAAACATGCCATCAGTTATTTCATAGTAGTATATAATGATTTATTGTTTTTTGGGTTTTTTTCTTCATTTGGAATGGGAGGTATCTGCAGTCACTGTATGGTAATAGCTGGCAAATGCTGACTTTTATCAGTGGCTTGTGTTTGCTTCATGCCTTTGAGTCCTACATATTATAGCAGTGATTGCTGTTTCTGTTTTATTCTATGGTGGTTTAGTATTTTGCTGGATATACTACTTTGCATAATGTTATCAAATTCCTACTATTAGGCCTTGGAAAATATTCAGCTCAGATTCCAAACTGCTTTGAAATAATGGCAGTGTAAATCTAATTTGCAGTCAATCATTCAAGGTCTATAAATGATTGTCAACCATCAATTTAATGTATCTTTAATTCTGTTCTGAAAAACAAACATTTAAATTTTATCTCTTTCCTGTCCTATTGAAAAGCCTGTTTTTCACTTTTTCTTGTTCTGCCATTCCTTCTGGTCCTGTCACAACCTCTCCATGAAAACAGAGTAATCATTGTGGTTCAGAAGCTTTTATGAGAAAGTGCTTCAGCATTTTGTGAGTCTAAAAAGAGGGATTTGTGCTGAGCTAGAAAGGGAAGGAAGTAACAGGTGATGCCTTTCTCTCATAAAATCTTGGTGAAAGGGAGGTATAGAGGAAGCAAGATTGGGAAATATTTTTGTTATTTTAGTCCCAGTTCTTGCAGATGATTGGTAAATACTACTTGGGATTGTCCCAAATCCAAATGCATGCTTTGCAATAGAGTAGAAATGCAGAACAGCATCACTTGTTGCATACACAGGATCTTTGGAGGCATGGAGAAGCATGGATCCTTGGTTGGCTTCCATGCATCAGCACTGCATATGCTGAAACCTGTGAGATTAAGCAAAAATTATCCACTAGCTACTGCTGCCAAAACCTCCCTATGATTCAGGGGTTTGCAGTAGCACAAGCAGTCTGTATTTCATCATTAGAGCTTGCACTGTGGGTTCTTCCCCAGACTGTTATGGCAGTGGCAGTGCCAGGTGGCACAGTGCAGAAGCCCATCCAACGAGTTCCTCGGGGAGAGTGGGAAGAGTTCAGCTCTGATACTTCCCACCATCAGGTTCTGATGGGCACCTGAACCCCCCTGCAATGTGTGTGCATTAAGCAACACCTCTGGGTCAAACTTCTAAGTGAGGCTGTGCAACTTGTTGACTCGTGGATTTTTATTTTTTTTTCTTTTCTTTTTATATTCCTCTTTGGGCTGTCAACCGTTCCATTCTGGTGCTGTTGCTGGTGCTTTATTGGAGCAATTTGCAGGAAGAAGTGCAGTCCATCAGTCCATAATCCAGAATTAAGAGGTTTGATTATTAGCTTGCAGTTTTATTTTGAGCCTTTGCTGTACTGCTGGTGAATTCCATCCTCTGTAGTTAGAGTTTTTCTGAAGACCATCATGTAGCACAGCTTTCTTAATTTGTGTTAGGGGAGCATAAAAGAGCCCCAAGCCATAGAAGAGGAATGACCATGCTGATGTCTGAAGTTGGTGTTGCAAACATTTGAGTTGTCATGTTAGCTAAGTACACTGTTTTTTTACAAATCCACTACTCAGACATTTCATTACATGCCTCTCAAAATGCATAGGGAGGTCATGAGCAAGGATTTTGGTGTTATTTGAACTCTTGTAATATAAAGCAGCAACTGACTGATGAGCTTTTTCTCCCCTACCATTGTATACAGAAAGGAGCAACATTCGCTTTCATTTTCTACAATCTGCTGAAAAACAGTTTGTGTGGCCTAATTCAGCTACTTTATGCTTATTTCTCTGGTAGCTTCAGAACTGTGGTGGAATCTTCAGAGATGTGCTGTGGATTTAGTCCTACCAACAATTAATTTATTCCAGCCAAAGGTATCTGAAAATGAAAAGTGCAAATATAAATAAATAAGAAAAGTGCCTAACCCATAGTTGCTCCATCAATTAATAAATATATTCAGGATTCCCTTCACTGGGGTATTCAGCATTTTGATCATGGGGAAGTATTTACTACATAGATTTTAGCTGAAATTCCTAGACTGTATTTGGTGTGTGTTGTCCAGGATTTTAGTAATATTGGAGATCAAGCAGCAAAAGCCCAAATTTTGCTGGCAGACTACTCATGGCATACATTTGCCTGGAAAAATCTTCATATGGCTCATAAAAATCCGTTTATTTCCACTATTGTCTCAAGTGATAAAAAACCCATAACATCCTTGTGCTCAGATGTTCCTTATATATCAGGATAAGAGTCTTAGAGTTCCTTGTTCCTTATATAGTTGCTTATAGTTCCTTGTGGCTATTTATTATTTCTACCTTGACACAGAAGTCAGTTAACAAAGAACATTTCCTTTTCCCCCTTTTATTCAGAAAAAAACCCCAAAACAAATTATCCACATTTACATTTATATTTAATTAACATTTATATTTAATTTGTGACAGAACTTGTCTTTTTTTCTGAGGACCAGGGAACAGATTTGTGTCCAGACAGATAATTTACCAATATCTGCCTTTGAAGACCTATTAATTAAAATGTAGATAGATGCTTTCCTGAGCCTGTTTAAATATACCTTAAGTATGTCTTAATCTGAAGATTTACATTTTTGATTTTAGACCAACAGCATATAAAAGCATTGAAAAGAATATTTTTTGTAGTAAAGGAAATTATTTTTATATAATTAATAAAGAACATAGGAACCATCAATGCTTCCTAGTAATACAGAAGAGAAGCAGGTAGGAAAATGCGTTGTCTTTTTTGTTGCTATTTATTTTTAGTGATGGATCTGTACTTTACATGTCAAGCTATGTCTAAAACAGGTACTCACTTTAGCTGAAAGGATGATGCTGAGGGCTGAAGAACAGGTTCATGTCAAAATATCTGAAAGTCAGCAGGAAATTCTTTTCTAGTCGGACAGCCCACACAAAGCTCAACGTTTCAATAGTACCTTTTTTAATTCAGGATATAAATGAGGATTAAACACTGCCTGGGACTATGTGTAGAGCTCACAGGGTCCATGAAGCGGGAGAAACAGAAAAAGAGGTTTTGAATAAGCATAAAATTGAAGCTGGGAGTAACTTCCCTAACATCCAGGGTAAAAGGAGGTGGCAAAATTTGTTTTAAAAAGCCATTTTTCTATATGCTTAACCACGCTGGTTAATATTCTAACCTGACGAAAGTCAGGAACAAGCTCCCACTGACATCAGTGGAGCAGGGATTTCACACTCTGGCTGAGGAAAGCCGTTCATCTTCTTTATTTCCATCTTCCTTTAGAACTCTGACTCCAAAGAGCTATTTGCTTTGCATTTGACTTTGCCCACGGGAGATCTGCTTTTCACTTCAGTAGGTGTGGATCAGTCCCTTCCTGCTGGTGCCTGCTGTGAGGCTCCCCCTGTGCCCTGTGAGTGGGGAGGTGCGCCCGAGAAAGGGCAATTTTCCCTTCTATCCTCTGTGATGACATCAAGGGGAGATGTTTAGAAATGTGCTATTTTTATTTGGGGTTTTTGTTAAGGATGGTGGTGTTCTGAATCAATATGTCCATTTTAACATTAGTCACTGCACTACAGAGAGTACAGCCAAGTGACAGAGCCCAGCAGAAACCCCCAGTGCTGGGAGTCTGTGGTGGTCAGGCTTAATGCTCAAGAGCCACAGAAGAAAGTGATGTGGCAAAAAAACTTTGATTTATTGATTATATTAGGAATTTTTAAAAAATATGTATTCAGGGAGGTTAACACCCTAAATGTGTTCAAAGAACAGTTTTTTCCAGGTCAATATTTACCCTAATAACCTTTTAAAAAAAAATCTGCGCTTTTCCAAACTTTTATTTCCCGTTTTTCTGCCTTCTTTTTGCACTTTCCCTTTACTTCCTTTCCTGCTCTTTCTCTTTTGTGAGAGCAAGTTTTGTTTGCACATGATATTGCCTTTCTGTTTAGGAAATACAAACCAGTCAGTATTCCACAGCTGTAAAGTTACTACTGTCTTGAGGCTGACACAGAGTTACAGAGCTGTAGTCTGTTTAAACGGAGATTAAAATTTTATGTAGCAATTAATGGTTAACTGGGGGTAAATGATCCAAAATTACCCAGCAGTGTCTGTGTTGAACAGAAACACTGCTTAATGTCCCTTGTTTACTAACAATCTGATGATGAGTGAGAAGACAGCTCTTGTATGGTGTCAGGTCTACACAGAGGCTGGGATGTGCTGCTTTGGTTCAGGGGCAGGATGATGAGGGGAAGAGTGGGAAGGCAAATGTCTATCAGTGCATTTTATTTGTGCTACCTGTGACAAATCTTTCACAGACTTGAGGGATAGAGGGAAAAGAATCCTGGACAGCGAAGCAAAGTGCTGCTTGTTTTTTTTTTTGTATTTGTAGATCGGTTTAATAATTAAAATGGGGAATATGTGATAAGCACTTTGTGCTTTACGTGATAAAAGCTACCAGAAATTTTCTGTAAAAATTAGATTCACGATGTACACAAGTATCCCAAAAAACCTGGTAAAAATTTACAAATAGCCACTGATCCAAAACTCAGGCGTGGGCAGATTACATTTCAAGGTGACAAGCCATTTTGCATTTGCTGGCAGGAGCTGGAATCTCTTTTTAGCTGTAACATCCTCAGTGTAGCTGAAGAGCCTCTCAGAAAGAACGTTGCTGGGAAAAGCTCCAAGTGAAGACAAAGCCAGGTTTGCAAGATGTGAAACTGAGCTCGCCTTAGACTTCCACCACTCAGCAAGACCTAAAGTGTGTGCAGTGAGCTCAGCGAGGTACAGAACTAGTTCAGATTTGGCAGAAGCAGGAGTCACTTGAGCTTGAGGTTGTCACGATCTTTTCCAAATAGCTCATTACATTTGCAGCTTCCAGGTGGGCTGGATGATACTCTTTGGTCTTTATTACGGCTTCTTGGATGACTGGGATTTTCCCCTGATGTTCCTCAGCTTGACTGTGTGTGACACTTCTGGCATTGTCTTGGCAAAATCAAGAACTGGCAGAGAATTGCCTGAGCTAAGGAATCAGAACTCATGCTACACGGTGTCTTTACTGACACCACACTGTTAAACTGCTCAGAAAGACAAGATAACACTTTCTTTTTCTTGGCCTTGTTGCCTTGATCTAGTACTCACATGCTGAGGTGGGACTGGCAGAGCCCTGACAGCTGGCATGATGACACACATACACACATCTCTGGAGCTTATTTTTCAAGATAACTCCTCACAGGGGTTGAGGATGTGAATGACAGTGTCTGCCAGGCTCCACTGTACCTGAGTCAGCACCAGCTGTCTCCAGCCAGAAAGTCATCAGTGATTGTTTGTTCTTCTAAAGGCTTTTCAACATGCAGAACGTGGTCTTCCACCTTGAGGCTGTGCCCTGGGAGAGGTAGCTCAGGAAGCAGCATGGCTTGGAAATAAAATTGGGTATTTATAGTTGCCGAGCATTCAAGTGGTAATAAACCTGGCTTAGTCCTTGAAACATATTTCAGTAAGACAGCTCTCTGGAATGATGGTGTTTAGATAACTCATCATTCATCCCGGTGCAAAGGATTTGTAGAAGGTCTTTAATCACATGGTAGTCAGTGGCCAGTTACAACATCACAGGTCCTCTGTGACACCTGTATACAATTATCTCATCTGGTAAATTTTTGTTAGTTTAGAAAGTCCAGGAGGGTACGTTCCAACCATGTGTTACCTGCTGAAGCCCAAGTCATACACAACCCTGGACTCAAAATCTTTAATAACTTAAGTGAAAAAAGGGCCCAAGCTGTAATATTCAATGACCACAAACATATGAGTAGTTATTTTGTGGCTTTAGCACCATTACTGTTCACAGGCAACCTTGTCAGTTTGCTCAGGATCCTAATATTGAAAAGCAGAAGAAGCCGGGGGAGTTTTTACAATAGGGATTATGATACTGCCTGCATTTAGCAAGGACATCAGTGACCAGCAGGCCAGATACTCTGCTGCAGGTGTTTCTGCTCTCTCAGCTGTTGCAATTTTTCTCTGGGAGATCTGCTGGTACTTGTTTCTAACATCCATGGTCTTAAACTCTTGCAGGGATCTCACTCTGTGGCTGATGTGAAAGTCTGACTGTGCTGTGACTCTCATCTTTCTTTGATGCTTCCACAGATGCACTTTAAGCATGATTTTTTTTTTTTTCTTGGTTGAAAAACGCTAACCAAATACAGCAGTCCTTAGAGGAATGTGGGCTTTCTGGTTATTTGGTTTTGTTGTTGGTTTGTTTTTTGGTTTTTTTTTCCCCAGCCATTTCTAGCTCAGTAAGAAGTTTCTCCCCCCCCCATTTTAATTTCTCATTTCCCTTTCCTTTTTCCTTTTTCCTTTTCCTTTTCTTTTTTCCTCTTTCTCTTTCTCTTTCTCTTCTTTCTTCTTTTTTCTTTTTCTTTTTCTTTTTCTCTTTCTTTTCCTTTTCCTTTTCCTTTTCCTTTTCCTTTTCCTTTTCCTTTTCCTTTTCCTTTTCCTTTTCCTTTTCCTTTTCCTTTTCCTTTTCCTTTTCCTTTTCCTTTTCCTTTTCCTTTTCCTTTTCCTTTTCCTTTTCCTTTTCTTCTTCTTTTCTTTTTCCTTTTCCTTTTTCCTTTTCCTTTTCCTTTTCTTTTTCTTTTCCTTTTCCTTCTTTCTCTTTCTCTTTCTCTTTCTCTTTCTCTTTCTCTTTCCTCTTTCTCTTTCTCTTTCTCTTTCTCTTTCTCTTTCTCTTTCTCA